>NC_089591.1:62025681-62325681 GCF_019320115.1 Miscanthus floridulus | reverse complement strand
CTTGTTGTGGGCTGAACCTTTATTTGGAGACAAACTTGATGTATTAATTAGTAACCTCTGTTGGTTACTCCTACTGCTGCTATATTTGTCACTTCATGTTCCTATTGCATTGGGAGGACTATATTACATTGTGTTTTTCATGGATGTCATTGAACTCGTGGGACACATCCATTCCTTAGCAACAGCAAGCTCATACCATGCGGATGGTAGTGAATTGATGTGCCCATGGATTTCATGGCTTTCATGATTTTGGGGATGACCTTGTTTGAATCTTCACTTCATGCTTTCATATATTTTTGTCATTTCTTGGATTTGATACCTATGTTTTCATGAGTTGGTGCCTAAAGTGGGTTTCTGATTTGGTCTATGATGCATAATGTGAAAAAAAACAATGAGGTGGCTGAACAACTGTTTACTGTTGTTATTGTTTTTTTCATGGCTTGTTCTTGTTGGTTTTCATGACTGTCATCAAATCCATATGAACCATCCATTCTCTTGCAACACCAGTTGGATGACGACAGAGAATAGATGGCCAGATGGGTTCCATGGCTGTAACACCCTCGGTGTTACACCCTAAACAAACCACTAAACCCTCTCATGAGCATCATATTTATGTGATAATGCATGTGATGGAATGTGTAGATAAATTTCTTGTAACTTAAAATGATCAATAAAAATGTTAAATGAGAAGCTATTACACAACTCATGTATATCAAGTAGGGTTTAAAACCAATTTTTATTGAACAAAAATACTATAGAACATATATGTGGCACTTAACTAAAGTTTGAAGTATGAACTTTGTAGATGACAATACAATACTTGCTGTAGAAAAATAACATTGCTAGCTAGTGTTTTCAGTAGCTTAGAAATAGAACTTGAAATCAAAACTAGCTTAAAGACTTAGAAAATTCTTAAATTTAAAAATAGTTTGACAGCACCGGGTTTGTGAATTTATTCCGAGAAATCTAGTTAAAGATTAGTACTATATTTTAGTTCTTAGGGGTAGCCTAATATGCTCTCTTGAGCATGGTGAAGGTGGCTTGGTTCCAAGATCATTCGTTTAGTTTTTACGGGTGCTTTCAAATTCATGCATGACACAGCCTCGGGATGGTTGGCGCCGTGCGTGCGGTCACCGCGTGGCCACCCCGCGCCGCGCACATGGCTACGTCCCGCGTGGTCACCCCGTGCCGTCATGCTAGGTCGGTCATGTAACACCCTAGGTGTTAAGCATGCATTTGGCATTAGCATTGCATAAGCACAAGTATCATTGATCATTCATGAGCAGGAGCATCTCAAATTTTATCTCTATGATTGCTTATATCACATGTGTTTGTCACAAAATGCTTTACATATGCTATGGTTTACATGTGACCAATGTATAAAATGCTTGTGGGACCCTAGGAGTACCTTAAATATGCTTAGAATGTCACATGGAACAACTTTGGTATTCATGACTTGGACCAAATTGGCCTCTAAGTCATGGTTATAGTGTAATATACCATTTTCAAGTTGCATGTTTGATCTAAGTTGAACTATACCCTAGAGACTCTGCATGGCTATGCACCCTTAAGCAAAGTTGTAGTACTTGACTAGAGTAACAACTTTCATTTTTGGGTAAAGAGCTAATTCAGTGCCTAACATGGTCAAATAGGGATCACAAGAATCAACAAAATACTATTTTCAACTTAGAAAAATTTACTAAGTCATGAAATGATTTTCAATTTCAATGTACCCTACTTTGAAGTTTTGCAATTTGAAAACTATGGAGAATTAGAGGAAGCTTTCTAAATCAAAGTTGGAGATCTCGTGTAGCTCTACAATTCTTGTTAATGAAGTTTTTGTAAATAACGAATGGATTAGGAGATAGAGGTAGCTGAACTTTCCACTGTCAGACACTGATTGTGGGCCTGATGGCCGTGGACGCTGCGCCATCAGTGGCCAATCAAGGGCAGGCCAGGCATGCCGCATGGTGTCCATACGCTAGCACTGGCCCAGCTGGTTAGGCCAGCACGGGGAGAAGAGGCGTGCGCCTCTACTGCTCGCCCTATTTCGCTCTCGCACCTCGCTCTCTCGCCCACGCCAGAGCAAAGCGGAGCACCGTACCACCGCGCCATCGTCGTCATTCTGCTGTGCCTACTCGTTGCTGTCGTAGCTCCACCGCTCGATTCCTCACGCCAACAGCTCCACCACCTCCACCTCTACCTCCCTGAACCACTACTACTTCACGTTGTGCCTTGGTAAGGCCCCATTTCACCTCGCCGCCATCGTGCTATCACCAGAGCGCCACCGTGCTCTCGGCTCGCTGTGGCTAGCCACAACACGTGCACCTCCGCTCTCTCTCCCTCGTCTGGTCTTCACCATAGGTCCTAGCATCTAAACCCATCATCCATTTAGATGCTACCGCCTGGTTGCGCCTAAACGTGTCATCGCTCTGCGCCCAGTCGCCGTGGCACTCGAGCTCACCGTTGCCAAGCTGGCCCATTGCTTCCATTCTCTCTTACGTGCCTTAGGTTGAGTAACCCTAGACCTAGCAGGTGGCATGACGGAGACCCATCTCTCACCGATGTCTAGCCAGAACGGTGGGAGCACCGCTGCCTCACCGGAACCCTATCCACCCTAGATAGCTTCGCTAGGATTCCACGAAGTCGTAGCGCACCTCACTGGAGCACATGATGGCCAAAGAACAATAGCCTATCGCGGTGCTACCTCCACTGTCCTCCATTACCACCGGCGAGCTGTCTCCGGTGAAACCTAGGTCACGTCTTCACCACCAACCGACACGGCTTGATGAGGGGAACATGTTGGTGTCACCCTCATCGTCGGTGATCTCACCGCCAGCGAGATAGGGCTAGTTGGAGCACCTCCCCTGCTTCAGTGTCACTGACCAGCGGGTCCCACTGACCAGCAGGTCCCACGTGTCAGCGGCTGTAGTATGGATTTGAATTTATTCTTTTTCAGAAATATAAGCAAACTTTGAAAATTCGTAAGTAGAGTTGTAGATGTCCAATTTTGGTGAACCAATTTTTATTGGATTCCTCATGAAGTGTAATACTTGATAAAAATATAAAATGCACTTTTCTGGTATTTTTCTAGGAGAATAAAATGGAGCTAGATAAATGCTTTTTAAATGTTTTCAATCTTGTAAAATGCATAACTTGAGCTAGGAAAATGATAAAAATATAATTCTAATTTTGCTGATCTTATGTTGACATGCTCTAGCTTAGAAAAATACTAAACCTATAGTAAACATGTTTGGAATATGTCCTTTCTTTTTTATCTTAAATAATTGCTAGTTTCTAATGAAAATAAATGGGGTAAAAATACATAACTTATGATCATACAAATGTTTACAAAGTGTTATGATACCAGGATGCATGTAAGAAAAATATAAAATCTTTTGTTTGACACTTTTCACTAGGCTAAACTATTTTTGCTAAAATGAGCCTATGCAACTTGTCATTTTTATAGAGATGGCTATACTTGTCCAAATGGCATGAAATTTGTACAATAGACTTTTGGGGACATAAATAGGCTACTGTAATGTAATCAGAATTTATGGTGCACTTTTGATATATTTTCCTTATTTCACCTTACTATCCAAATAAATTAATAAATGCATTTAAATAATTTATTTGGGCTTGACCATCATGTTTTATAAAGTGTATATGATGCCTATGAACTGTTGGTACCATTGGTTTTGCCCAAATTTGATTGCTTGTATGTAGTGAAATATTAATTGCTCTATAATTTAATTTTAGTGACTGTTTGGACAGTTTCAGTTGTGAAGTAAATTGTATGGGTAAAATAATGTTTGATGTGAATATCGTCAATAACAAAGTTGTAGATAACTTACTTATCTTGCTTGTGTAAAATGTTCATGGCAATAGGCTAAATGGTTTTAGAGTTATAGCTGTTAGAAGTTGGTCTCTAGAAATGCATATTCTCTGGAAATTTCTGAATAGATCTGGGAAGTTTACCTATTTTGACTAGGATAATGGTTGAATAACCTTTTAGTGATTAAATGAAAGTTGTAGGCCATTTTAGAAGCTTTCCAGAAAGTCTAAGATCATAGTTGTAAGGAAAATAGACCCTAGACCCATTTACTTTGAATTTTGATGTTTGATGACCAACACAACCAAATTGGACTAATAAATTTGCAAGTGTTTGTTTTGTAGTTCAATAGGGTACAAGACATGACTTGGACGAAGGCAACATGATGATCCGAGGATCAACACCACAAGCAAGACTTTAGGAGCATAAGAGAAGACCCAAGATATCAAGCAAAGTCCAAGCACGAAGATAGAAACCAAGCCGTACGCAAGATCACGAAGAAACGAGCTCACAAAAGTGACCGGACGCTGGACCGAACGCTCTGATCAATGGCTTGGCATCAGCAAGCAGCGATCGGATGCTGAACAAGTGAATCAACCGGACGCACGATGGCACTGTTCATCAGTCCGACAACACACTCAGCAAGTGATCGAACACTGGCGGCAAAACTGACCGAACGTAGGACAACAGCGTCCGATCGAGAACAGATAGGTTCCAGAGTGGCGAACTTGCGACTAGACGCGTCCGGTGGCAAGTGACCGGACGCTGGCAGCGTCCAATCAGTTGTTCATGGCTCTAATGGCCCGACTAGATGCGTTCGATCAGGACAACTCCAGCGTCCGGTCAGTAGCAGAAAAATAGGATTTCATCCCCAACGGCTACTTTCTCAGTGGGGCTTATAAATACAATCCCCAACCGACCATTTGAGTAAGGTGGAGCTGAGGAAACATACCAAGGGTATTGATATACCATTTTAGTGATCTTCACTTGCATAGTGCTTAGTGTTTTATTAGGTGATTAGCATAGGTGCTTTGTGAAGTGCTTAGGTTGATTAGAACACCGCTTATGCGCTTGTCCTAGGTTTAGGCCTAGTGTTTAGTAAGGTTTGCATACCTCTTACCACTTGGTGCTTGCGCGCACCATTGTTGTACATCAGAGGGGCTTGTAGTCTTGCAAGATCACACCAACTGTGTTTGTGGTGTGGCCGCCACTGTGTAACGGAGGGAACAAGGCCCGCGGTGTTTCGGCCGGAAGCTTGATAGTGAAGACGGTGGGGAGCATCCGAAAGAGGTTTACCGGAAGGCACGTCGGAGACCCACTTGCGCGTGGGGAAGGCCCGAGGCTATCCATGGAGTTACCCGACTGGGAGCTTGACCCTTGCGAGGGATTCCTTGTGAGGGGCTCCAACGAGGACTAGGGGGAAGCTTGTGCGCTTCTTGATACCTCGGTAAAAATACCAGAGTCATCGATGGGAGTTTACATATCTCTACCTTGCTCTTTAGCTTCCGCATTTACATTGATTGCATTACTCCTTTTGCGGTAGAGATAGCAACACATTAACAAAACCATAGTTGCACATTTAGATAGTTTGTCTTTTGCATAGATTTTGCTAAGGTTAGAAAAAGAGGTCATAGTTTAGAGTTAGAATTTTAAGTTGCCTAATTCACCCCCCTCTTAGGCATCATGATTCCCTTCAATTGGTATCAGAGCCAGGTTGGCTCAATTTGGACCTTTGGTTTAACCGCCGTTGAGCCGACGCTATTTAGAGTGGTTGGGATGGATACTTCTAGGCCTCCGTACTTTGATGGCACTAACTTCCCCTATTATAGAGCTAGAATGGCTTGCTACCTTGAGGCGGTTGACTTGGGAGTTTGTAGAGTCACTCATGACGGGATGAAACCCATTAAGAATCCTGATAAACCCACGAAGAGTGATGAAAAAGAAATTCATTTCAATGCTAGAGCAAAAAATTGCTTGTTTGAATCTTTTAGCATGGATATGTTTAACCAAGTATTCACCTTAAGTATGGCAAATGAAATATGGTTAAAACTCCAAAAGCTCCATGATGGCACAAGTAATGTCCATGAGCAAAAATATTGTCTAGCTAAACAAAATTATGATTCCTTCAAAATGAATGATGATGAGCTTATTCGTGATATGTATTCTCGTTTGAATCTAATTATCAATGAGCTCCATTCTATAAGATTAATAAAGCTAGATGATGTGGGTATCGTGAGAAAGATTATCTCCGTGCTACCACAAAAGAAATATGCAAGCATCATCACCATCCTTCATAACATAGAGGACTTGAGCACCATGACCCTAGCCATAGTTATTGGCAAGATAGTGGCATTTGAAATGTCATGGAAGATGGGTCAAGAAGAAGCCTCTTCATCAAGCAAAGGCAAAGCTCTTGCATGTGGTAAGAAGAAGATGAAGAGCAAGTAAGTTGAGACAAGTTCAAGCTCAAGCTCCTCAAGTGAAGAAGAAGAAGAAGATGAGGATGATGATGATGAAGATTCAAGTGATGATGATCAATCTTCCTCCTCCACCTTCGACCTTGATGAAGAATCAATCAAACTAATCAACAAGGTGGAGAAGATGATCCAAAAGCTCAATGTCAAGGGTGTGCCCAACCAAATCCAAGATCTCATTTTTACTAATAAAAAATGAGCAAAGAAAGAGAGGATGCTATGGATGTGGCGAGCTGGGGCACTTTGTTGAAGTTTCTCCAAACAAGCCCACACCCAACACAAAGAAGAAGGCATGCAAGAACCAAGCTCTTACATCAATAAGATCATGGGATGATTCTTTAAGTGAAGAAGAACATCATCACAAGAGGCGAGGTTGCAAACACTCATTATCAAGCTCTTCTCGTGTGTGCCTTATGGCATGAGGTAACGAAAGCTCATCCTCTAGTGAGAGTGATAGTGATGATGATGAAAGGATCAAGATGTTTTGCTCAAAGTAAATGCTCTTCTAGTGAAAGCTCATCCTCTAGGTTCCAATCCTACTCTAGCATGGCAATTCTAAGAATGTAAGGATATGAATTGAATTGCTCAAAGTAAATGCTCAAAGTAAATAGAGAGAAAGGAACACGGCGATGTTTTGCCGAGGTATCGGAGAGTCGCCACTCCCCACTAGTCCTCGTTGGAGCACTCATGCAAGGGTGTAGCTCCCTGTTGATCTATGTAAGGATCAAGTGCTCTCTGTAGGTTGATTCTTCGATACTCCGTCATGGTGAATCACCCATAACCACTCACAACTTGAGTTGGGTCACCCACAAGCTCTACCGGGTGATCACCGAACTCCTAATCACCACCAAGCTATCTAGGTGATGGCGATCACCAAGAGTAACAAGCACGAACTCTCACTTGACCACGACAAGCCTAATGAGAAGGTGGATGCACACTTTGCTACTCTTGATCTTCACTAATGAGGTCTCTCTTTTGGATTCTTAAATCTCAATCACCTCACTAGTACCTTGCTCTTTTTGGCACTCTCTAAGGTGTTTCTTAGATGTTGAAATGAGCAAAAGTATCCTCACACACGAGTGGAGGTGGTATTTATAACACCGGCTGAAAAACAAACCGTTATGTGCCTCTGCGGGGTGATTGGATGCTCCGGTCATGTTGACCGGACACTCCGGTCAGTATACCCCTAACTCTAGTGTTTACAGTGTGACCGAACGCTGGACAGCGTTCGATCAGCACTGACCGGACGCGTTTGGTCATGATTTTCCCTCTCTGGAACCTTACTGGAGTCGACCAGACGCTGCCTCTCAGCATTCGGTCACTTGACCTCTCAGCGTCCGGTCAAACCAGACGCAAACACCTTAGTCAAATGAACTAACCGGACCCTGAGCCAGCGTTCGGTCAAACCGGAGCCAGTGTCTGGTCAGTATTTGACCCTCCATTCACTTCCAACTCTCGATCATATGTGAATGAAGTTTGCTCCATTGGATCTAAGGGCTATCTTGGAGCTACCTAGTACTAGTTTTAATAAGTGTGCACCACACCTAACTCACTAGACTCACCTAGGTCAAGCTACCCGTCCATACCCCCCTTAATAGTACGGCCAAAGGAAAAACAAAGTCCTAAACTACTCTAAGTGTCTCTCCAACTCCAATCGACACTTAGAACTAGTCCATCCTTAACCTTGTCGTCCATCCTTTGAAAACTAAAATGATTTTCATCATAGGGGCATGACCACCTCGATTGCCCAATCGATCTCCATTACCATAACCTAACTTAATTGCCTCTGCAAAACACATGTTAGTCATAGTAATCTTGTATTGTCATTAATCATCAAAACCCTACTAGGGGCCTAGATGCTTTCAATCTCCCCTTTTTTGGTGATTGATGACAATACCACCTTGAGTATGTGAAAGAGATGAGGTTTTTAACATGCTTAGTTCATATAAGCTTTAGGCAATAAGAACAAGGGTGTTAGACAAGCTTATATGATCCAAGCCAACATAATGTACTCAAAAGATATGAAATAAGCATGAGTACAAGTAATAAAGCTCATTTGCATCGGAGTAAAATGCGGAAGCAAAGGCAAATGAGCAAAGCACAAGTGATATGACATATAAAGAAGTCGAAGTAGAGAGCACACATATCATATATTACGATCACGTAGATATCACTATCACATAGATATAATAGTAAGCATGAATGCATAATGTATCACACACACAAAAGCATAATTGTGTATCTCACAAATAGAAACTCCAAATGTAAATAGATAAGCTAATATAATAACTAAGCTCCCCCTAAGCCTAACATACTTGAACCCTCTCTCCCTTTGGCATCAAACACCAAAACCTATAGGTCGATCGGTGGGGCTGCAGCGGACAAGCCAGGCGCTGAGGTACGAGGAGCAAGGTGGAACTGGGTGCCATCATCGTTTGATCCTGAGCTCTAGGCTGTCTGACCCTCTGAAGCTAGAAGTGAGGCTGAAGCAATCTGGGTCGGATTAGGAACTGGTGCTGCTAGAGGCTAAGATGGTATAACTGAAGCAGCTGGCTCAGATGATGCCACTAAAGAGGGGAGCGTCTCTGTCGTCGCTGTGATAGGTGCAGCCATAGAAGGTCCTAGAACATGCAGGTATGGTGGAGTGGGCTACCCTGTCAACTCTCTAAAGGAAGCACCAAGGCTCCTGGACACTGTGGTCTCTGGTACAAGCAGCGAAGATGTCCTAGCCGGTGTGAAGCCCGTCTGAAAATGTGTGAACTACGGGGCTAGTGTTGGCGAAGCAAAGTACTGGGACACCTGCTCTATAGGAGAAGCAAACGGCGCTGGTGGTTGTCCCTAACTCTGAAGCCCACTGGGCTGTAACGCTGGAGTCATCAAAGTAGTGGTTGCCTGACCAAGCTAGGGCGAAGGTTGTGTTAGTGGAGCCCTAATGGCTGTCACTACATGCTGCATAAAGCCAAGGAGTTGCTGCTGCATGAGTATCTACTGCTGATGCATGGCCTGCTGCTGTCTTCTGAGCCTGTCGTGCCTGGTCCTGCCTCATCCGCTCAAGTATAGCAAGGAGAGCGGGGTCTATCTGTGGGGTAGGTGGCGCTGAGCTGGAACTGCCGACCTCATGATCATGTCGCTGTGGAGGCATCCGAGGAACGAGCTGGTAGTCATCATTAGAACTATCACTAGGGTCGCTCACGACTACACCCTCCTGCTGAGCAAGCTCCTCCTCCTCAGTAGCTGCAATGCCCCTAATAATATCATCCTGCTGGGCTGCAGACTCTAGCACCTTAGGACATCGACGCGGCTGACTGGGTGTCATAGGTGTACTATGCTTGATGATCTATGTCATGTTATAGGTAGGAAACTCTGTGGTGGCACCACTGTACTCAGCAAGCATCTCTAGCGACCTCACTATGACTACCCTATGTATAAGCCATGTGATCTAGTGAGCATAAGGTAGCTGTCTGTGTCCTCTGAAACCCTCAGCTATAGTGTCCTCCATCTCTGATAGAATAAGATCCTAGATATCAAAGACTGTTTGTTGCATTAGAGAGTTGATCAGCCACAACTATATACATGTCAAGCCCTCTCTGTATCCCATCCTAGGAAGCAGTGTCCTCCTCATAACAGCCTCAAGTATGTGAACAGTGGGATTTAGGTCACTGGGGTTCCTGCATGATCCTTCGCCGAAAGGCTCGGTGAAGCAGTGGCAAACCAAGTCAGTAGGGGGCACATTACCACCATGAGGGTGTCTAGGGGTGCTGTCTGGCCATAGCACACCTCGTGAAGTCTGACTGGCTGCTCCTGAAGCCTCAGTATCTCCCTGACTCTCTGGCTTGTCAGGTGGTAGTCTCTTCCTCTGAATGCGAAGTGAATATATCTATGCTGCGGGTCAATCCAGAGGGAAGCATAGAAATGTCGAACCCAAGATGGAACATATAGTCCGATCCATCCAATCAAACCTAATAGCCCTAGTAGATATGTAAGGTAGGGGTGAATGTGCTCTTCAGCTGCTGCAACTATAGAGTCAATGTGGCACACCCTCTGAGATTTGAAAACTATCTCACTATTGAGATAGGCATCGTAGAAATCCTCCTTCAGTGGTGTGTAGAAGCCCTCTGAAGCTCTCTCATCCCTCCTCGGCGGAAACCATACCTCAAAATCAATAAATCTCAGCTGCTGAACCTGCTTGGCCATGGCGGCCCTCAAGTCAAGATGGGTCACTAGAGGCAGACCCTGTGGTCTGGGCGGTGGACGAGAACCCCTCCGCTGTGTGTCAGCCCTCAGTGTGACTGGGGCACGGGTACGACTAGAGTAGCGAAGCTATGGCTAAGGTGCCTGCTCTGTCTCCTCGGCCTGCTGGCCCTCCTGAGTCTACTCTGTTGGCTCTGCTGGTGGGGGCTACTGCTATGGCTGCTGCTGTGACTCCCCTGAGGCTGAGGCTCCTCAATGGCAAGACGTCGTCCTTGCATCATGACAGTCCTAGGTGGACCACCATGAAGACGCTCAATATGCTCAAGTCTACCCTACGCTTCTGGTGATAGATGATCTGCAATAACAACTCCACTACGAGTACCTCCTCTCTCGGCACGCTCCATGGCCTCTACAACTACAGCTGCTCTGGCTATCTCTGCATCAGGGTACTTCCGCTTCTTTGATGCAACCTTCTTCGTTGCCTTGCCTTTAGGATCTATAGGCAAGTGAGGTGGACGCATCGGATCCTCATCTCCTAGACCACCTCTAACATTCTTCGTGCGAGCCATCTGATAAATGTGAAGAGAATCAACTACCACTAACAAGAAACAACTGCCTCTAACACGAAACAACTACCTTTGACACTTTTGAGGCTTGGCCTCAGTCCATACTTGCGAGCTTGGCCTCGAGTTAACTGACAACTATCACACGATCTCAACGGCACCGACTCGCTACACGATGGAATAGAAGGACATACAAATAAATACAATGTATCTAATAGATGTGAAACCATAGGAAGCAAGCAGTTTAGATACGAAATAGAGACACGGGGCTTGCTACCTGATGAAACGGTGAAACGGCGAGAGGAGGAACGGATCGGGGGACACCGAATCAAGGGTTAGGGTTGCGGTGATGGATCGATGGCCCTAGATGCAATTCAAGTCAGTGCTTGCAATGAGGATGCTGAGCTAGGTCAAGTGCGACGGCATTAGGGCAGGGCGTTACCGGCACTGGACATGGATGGCACTGCTGTGGTGAAAGTTTGTCGACTGCTCTACTATTGTGGTGGCTATAATATGGAGGCTAGGGCACTGGCAGCGGCGCTGTTGAGGAGTACGGCGACAACGGCCAAGAAGCAGGGCGACGTGGGGAGGCGCTACTATCGATGGCGAGGCACACGGCGGCGCTGCAAACTGCGGGCGGTGATGGCGCATAGTGCTGGGCGTGCGGGCAAGCGGTGGCGTGGGAGGCAAGGGCGCGGTGGTGCTCGGGAGCGAAGCAAGGCAGCAGCGTGCGGGCAAGCAGTGGCGGTGCGCGAATCCAGCGACTAGGGCACGGCTATGGCGGCGTGGAAACAGCGGCGGCAATGGCGTGCGTGGCGGCTCGGGGAAGATGGCGTGGGATTAGGTCAAGAAACACATGCACGTGGATTATATGGGTCCCCCGGTGGATCAGAAAAGGAAACAGGAAAAGAGATCTGATGCCGTATGTTTTCTACTGACTGGACGCTCCGGTGGCAGTGACCGAACGCTACCACCCAACGTTCGATCGATTTTAAAGAGGTCCAAATCCTCTGGAATCACGACCAGACACATTCGGTGGACACCGATCGGACACAGCCAGAGTTCGGTCACCTAGCCTTGACATCTTCATGATCGACCGAATGTAGAAGCTTCTTCTGACCAGACGCTGGAAAAATACTATTTTAGCATCCGGTCACTCCTTTGGCAGTAGGTTCAGCTCATGTGAACTGACCAGACATTGGACATCAGAGTTCGGTGCAGTGTTCGGTCACTCCTTCTTTAGCAAATCTTCAAAGTTCTTCGTGCTGCCTATTCCCAATCAAGTCCCAACTCCAATAAGATCCAAATAAACACCAATTGGGACTGATGTGAGTGACCTCTCTCAAACCCTCAAAATTTTCAAAATATTTTGCCTTAGGCTATAATTCTTTTTAAGAAATTAGGCAATAAGAGGGCAATTTAAGATAAACGACAAAACAACATTCATGCATATGCAATACTTGAATGTAAATCTAGTTGCTTGTCAAGTTTGATCCAAGGTTAAGCTTCTTCACATGCTTTTCGGTGGTTATCTTAACCATGTTAGACAAACCCTATATGCATTATAAAGCATTAAACATGTTGTATATTACAATGCAATGCAAGGAACAACACAAGCTCAATTTTTAGTGAAGTTGCTAAAATCAAGCACGTTGAGTTCATTCTGCAATCTACAAAATGTTGCCTCATCTAGCGGTTTAGTGAAGATATCTACCAATTGATCCTTGGTTCTTACACCTTCTAGTGATATATCATTTTTAGCAACATGATCTCTAAGAAAGTGATGGTGGATATCTATGTGCTTGGTGCGAGAGTGTTGAACCGGATTGTTTGCAAGTTTTACCGCACTTTCATTATCGCACAAAAGAGGTACTTTATCTAGAACTACACCATAGTCTAGCAAAGTTTGTTTCATGTAAAGTATTTGTGCACAACAAGCACCCACGGCAATGTATTCCGCTTCGGCGGTGGACAAAGCCACACTATTTTGTTTCTTGGAGGACCAAGACACAAGTGATCTACCAAGCAAATGGCACCCTTCGAATGTGTTTTTTCTATCAACTTTGCACCTGGTATAATCCGAATCAGAATAGCCAATTAATTCAAATCTAGCTCCTTTGGGATACCAAAGGGTAATGCTTGGTGTGTGCTTAAGATACCTAAAGATTCTTTTTACAACAATTAAATGAGTTTTCTTAGGATTAGCTTAAAATCTTGCACACATACACACACTAAACATGATGTCGGGCCTAGATGCGGTCAAATATAACAAGCTACCAATCATAGAGCGGTAGAGAGTTTGATCAACCAGGTTACCTCCCTCATCTAGGTCGAGATGTCCATTGGTTCGCATTGGAGTCTTGATTGGCTTACATTCATCCATCTTGAATCTCTTGAGAAGGTCATTAGTATATTTCTCTTGAGAGATGAAAATCCCTTCTCTCATTTGCTTGACTTGAAAACCAAGAAAGAATGTAAGCTCTCCAATCATTGACATCTCGAACTCCTTCGACATCAATTCATCAAATTCTTTGCATGAATCTTCATTTGATGATCTAAAGATAATATCATCAACATACACTTGACAAATGAAGATATGCCCATCAAGCTTCTTGGTGAATAGTATGGTGTCGACCTTCCCAATGATGAAGCCCTTCTCAATGAGGAAGTCCCAAAGACACTCATACCAAGCTCTTGGGGCTTGCTTAAGCCCATATAGTGCCTTGGACAACCTATAAACATGATTAGGATATCTAGGGTCTTCAAACCCAGAAGGTTGATTAACATAGACTAGTTCATTTATAAAGGCATTTAAAAATGCACTTTTCACATCTATTTGATAAAGTTTTATTTCATGATGTGATACATATACAAGGAGGATACGGATGGCTTCTAATCTTTCAACCGATGCAAAGGTCTCTCCAAAATCCAAACCTTTAACTTGAGAGAACCCATTTGCAACTAGTCTTACATTGTTCCTCACAACAACACCTTGATCATCTTGCTTATTTCGGAACACCCACTTTGTTCCAATGACTCTTGCACCTTTTGGCCGCTCTTCAAGAGTCCAAACTTCATTGCGAGTGAAGTTGTTCAACTCTTCATGCATGGCATTTATCCAATCCAGATGTTGAAGAGCTTCTTCTATCTTAGTAGGCTCAAAGCAAGAGACAAAAGAGTGATGAGCAATAAATGAAGCAAGTTTTTGAGATCGAGTCATTCACCCTTTGATGGACTCCCTATGATGAGATCTTGTGGATGATCTTGAAGTAGGGGTGTATTTCTTCTATTGACCACTTGAGGGGGAGGTTATGGAGCATCAACATCTTGTGCTTGTACCACCATTTGTTCATGGGAGACATGAGTATCTTCATTTTCCACTCTCCCATCTTTTTCATCATCTTGTGGCACACTTGATGAAGAAGCTGGATCAATGACTTGTACATCATCTTCATCATCTTTAGGCTTGATGTCTCTAACCAGAATGTTCTTCATAGCTTCCCTCAATGGTTTATCACCTACATTATCAAGATTCTCATGTGCTCCTTGGGAGCCGTTAGATTCATCAAATTCCACATCATATGTTTCTTCAACCAAGCCGGTGGCATGATTAAATACTCTATATGTTTTGGACTTTGATGAGTAACCAATAAGAAAACTAATATCACAACATCTTTGGAACTTCCCTAGGTGTTGCCGCTTCTTATAGATGTAGCATTTGCAATCAAACACCCTAAAGAAGGAGACGTCCGACTTCTTCCCATTGAGCAACTCATAAGGTGTCTTGCCAAGAAACTTTTGAAGGAATAGACGGTTTAATGCATAGCATGCGGTGTTGATTGCTTCCGCCCATAGAGCTTTAGGGGTGTTGTACTCATCAAGCATTGTTCTTGCAAGAGTGATCAATGTCCGGTTCTTCCTCTCAACTACACCATTTTGTTGAGGAGTATATATTGCGGAGACTTCATGTTTGATTCCAACTTCATCACAATAAGCTTCTATGTTTGTATTGTCAAACTCTTTCCCATTGTTACTTCTTATCTTCTTGAGCTTTACTTCAAATTCATTTTGTGCTCTCTTGACAAATTTCTTGAAGCAAGATGCAACTTCGGATTTGTCATTAAGGAAGAATACCCATGTATACCTTGAATAATCATCAACAATCATAAGACAATAAAGATTTTCTCCCAAACTCTTGTATGTTGTTGGTCCAAATAAATTCATATGAAGGAGTTCTAGCACTCTTGCGGTTGACATGAAAGCTTTTGTTAGATGGGTATTTGCAACTTGCTTGTCGGCTTGACATGCACTACAAAGCTTGTCCTTCTCAAACTTCACATCCTTCAACCCTCTCACCAAATCATTCTTCATAAGCTTCTTGAGTGAGCTTATCCCAACATGAGCAAGTCTTCTATGCCATAGTCACCCAAGTGTTGTTTTGGTAAATAGGCATGTCTTCAAGTTTGCATCTTCGAAGGTGAAGTCCACTAGATATAGATTGTTGTATCTAAATCCTTTGAATATCACATGATCATCATCCTTCTTGGATACAACAACCTCCTTCTCGGTAAACAAGCATTGGAAGCCAAGATCACACAATTATCCAATGGATAGCAAGTTGAAACTTAATGAAGCAACATATAGAACATTGGAGATGGAATGATCATTTGATATTGTCACTTTGCCCAATTCTTTGACCTTGTCCTTTGAGTTATCTCCAAATGTGATTCTTTCTTATCCATCTACTTCTTCATCTAGTGAGGTGAACATACGAGGATCACCGGTCATATGTTGTGTGCAACCACTATCAATAACCCAATGACTTCCACCAGTCTTGTAGTTCACCTACACACAAGAGATTAAGCTTTAGGAACCCAAACTTGTTGAGGACCCTTCACCTTCTCAACAAGTGACTTTGCAACCCAAATTTTCTTAGGCCTATTCTTATTTGGAGGTCCTAAGAACATCACTTTCATCTTTCCACTAGAATACTTTCTAAGCATGTAGTGAGCATTGAAGGCAAAGGGTCTAGCATGCTTGAGCAAGGGTTGTGGTGGTGGTGTTTGGTACTCATGAGCAAAGTGGCCTTCTTGTCCACACTCAAAGCATCTCTTTGGCTTTGGTTTTAATTGTTGTTGTTGAGCTTGAGCCTTCTTCTCTTTGTTTGCCATGTACCCAATGCCACTTCTATACATCTTCATGATGGTGTTCATTAGGAGCTCACTTTGAAGATATTTGCCTCAAGTGAACTTGCTCAATCCAATCTTGAGATGCTCGTTTTCTAACTTAAGCTTCTTGTTCTCTTCCTTGAGTGCATCACTACTTTTATCTTCCTTGAGTGCAACCTTGTTTCTTTCTTCCTTGAGTTTCTTGTTTTCTTCTTTTAGCTTCTCATTCTCAAGAATCAAGTTGCCATCATGATCAAGAGTTTCTAGCACAATGGTGTTGTGGGTTTTGAACTCTTCAAACTCATTCTTTAGCTTTTCATTGTCATGCTTGAGCTTGACATACTCATCATAGTCATTGCACTCAACCACTTGCTTGCCTTTGCTACTAGATCCTTGCTCAATGCTCTCATCAATTACACCATCACATGATGTAGCTATATCAATCTTAACAACATCATTAGTGGCATCATGTGGCTCATTGGGTAAAAATTCTTGAGCAATAACAAGGGTATCATGATTAACCTTAAGAGTGGTATATTTATCCTTTAGCTTGTTATGGCTAGTGATGAGCTCTTTGTGCACCCACTCAACTTTATCATGTTTATCTTTGAGCTCTTTCTTAGAAGATTTGAGCTCCTTGAGTTTGGATATCATAGCATCATTTGCTTCTCTAAGCTCAACACTAGCCTTTTCGGCTATCTCACATTTAGCTAAAAGAGAATCATTCTTAATCTCAAGCTTTTCATTTTTAGCTTTAGTCTTTATAATGATCTTAGTGTATTTCTTTAGTAATTTAGCAAGATCATCATAAGTAGGTGACTCATATTCATCATCGCTATCACTATCACTATCATCATTATGAGCATGATCATCACCACTACTATCATCATCATGTGATACCTTGCATTCACCCTTAGCCATAAGGCATAGGTGTGTAGAGGATGATGGCGGTGGAGGCGGTGAAGATGATAAGGCAATAGCAATGGCGGCCACCTTCTCGTTGTCACTTTCATCATCTGATGATCCACTAGATGAATCAATGTCCGTGAGCCAATCACCGACAATGTAAGCCTTTCCACTCTTCTTCTTCTTGTGGAAGTCCTTCTTCTTGCCATCTCTCTTCTTGTATGGCTTGTTCTTTTTCTTCTCATCTTCATCTTCATTGCTTGAGTCATCTCTCTTGCCCTTGTTCTTGTTCTTGAACTTGTCTTTCTTGGGCTTTGTGCATTGGTGAGCTAGATGACCAAGTTCTCCATAATTGTAGCAATCCATTTCGGAGATTGGCTTCCTTCTAGAGCTAGTGAAGAACTTCTTCTTCTTGCCATCAAACTTGATGCCACTCTTATTTAGCTTCTTAAGCATCTTGGCGATCTTCTTCACCATGAGAGCAAGACTTTCATCATTAACTTCATCTTCACTTGAGCTCTCATACTCAAGTCTTGCCTTGCCCTTCTCTTGGCTAGCTTTGAAAGCTAAGTCCTTATCTTTCTTCTTGGTAGAGGATGAGCCATCTTGTGGCGTGATGTGCATGTACATCTCATGAGCATTGATCTTCCCCAAGATTTATGTCAGTGTAGCAGTGGAAAGATCACCTTGATGTAGCACGGTCACAATATGCCCATATTTGTCAATGAGGAGGACACTCAAGATCTTTCTTACAACATCAGATGATTGCATTTGAGTGAGTCCAAGTCCATTGACTTCCTCTACAAGAACATTCAAACGTGAATATATTTCATTAGCACTTTCCTTAGGAAGCATTTCAAAAGAGTTAAGCTTTTTCATGACAAGATGATAGCGTTCCTCATGCTCACTCTTAGTTCCCTCATAGAGCACACAAACATCTAACCATAGTGCATGGGCGTCTTTGTGATTCCTCACCCGATTAAACACATCTTTGCAAAGGCCTCTAAAGATGGTGTTTCGAGCCTTTGCATTCCACTTCTCATAATTAACCTCATCGCCTTGTAGGTTAGTAGCATCCTAAGGTTTTGGGAAGCCTTGTGAGGCGGCTCTAAGTATACCAATATCTAGAGCCTCTAGATACGCCTCCATGCGGATTTTCCAACAAGGAAAATCATCTCCCTCAAAGATAGGAGGAGGTCCATCCCTATGAGACATCTTGCTCTAGGCGGTTAAGCCTAAAAACATGAGCACAAGGCTCCGATACCAATTGAAAGGATCAAGATGCCCAAGAGGGGGATGAATTGGGCTAATTCTAAATTTCTTTGCAATAATTAAATCCTATGGTTAGCCCAATTAACCCCTTGTGCCTAGATAGTGTTTCTAATTGTTCTACCGCACAAAAGACTTGCAACCAAAGTTCCAATCCTACTCGAGCATGGCAATTCTAAGAATGTAAGGATATGAATTGAATTGCTCAAAGTAAATGCTCAAAGTAAATAGAGAGAAAGGAACATTGCGATGTTTTGTCAAGGTATCGGAGAGTCGCCACTCCCCACTAGTTCTCGTTGGAGCACTTGCGCAAGGGTGTAACTCCCCCTTGATCCCGTTCAAGGATCAAGTGCTCTCTATGGGTTGATTATTCAACACTCCGTCGCGGTGAATCACCCACAACCGCTCACAACTTGAGTTGGGTGACCCACAAGCTCCACCGGATGATCACCAAACTCCCAATCACCACCAAGCCATCTAGGTGATGGTGATCACCAAGAGTAACAAGCATGAACTCTCACTTGACCATGACAAGCCTAATGAGAAGGTAGATACACACTTTGCTACTCTTGATCTTCACTAATGAGGTCTCTCTTTTGGATTCTCAAATCTCAATCACCTCACTAGGACCTTGCTCTTCTTAGCACTCTCTAAGGTGTTTCTCAGCTGTTGGAATGAGCAAAAGTACCCCCACACACGAGTGGAGGTGGTATTTATAACACCAGCTGAAAAACGAACCGTTATGTGCCTCTACGGGATGACCGAACGCTCTAGTCATGTTGACCAGACGCTCCGGTTAGTATACCCCTAACTCCAGTGTTTACAGTGTGACTGGATGCTGGACAGCGTCCGATCAGCACTGACCAGACACGTTCGATCGTGATTTTTCCTCTCTGGAACCTTACTGGAGTCGACTGGACGCTGCCTCTCAGCGTCCGGTCAAACCAGACACAAACACCTTGGTCAAATGAACTAACCGGACCCTGAGCCATCGTCTGATCAAACTAGAGCCAGCGTCCGGTCAGTATTTGACCCTCCATTCACTTCCAACTCTCGATCATATGTGAATGAAGTTTGCTCTATTGGATCTAAGGGCTATCTTGGAGCTACCTAGTACTAGTTTTAACAAGTGTGCACCACACCTAACTCATTAGACTCACCTAGGTCAAGCTACCTGTCCATACCCCCTTAATAGTATGGCTAAAGGAAAAACAAAGTCCTAAACTACTCTAAGTGTCTCTCCAACTCCAATCGACACTTAGAACTAGTCCATCCTTAACCTTATCGTCCATCCTTTGAAAACCTAAATGATTTCCATCATAGGGGCATGACCACCTCGATTGCCCAATCGATCTCCATTACCATGACCTAACTTAATTGTCTCTGCAAAACACACGTTAGTCATAGTAATCTTATATTGTTATTAATCACCGAAACCCTACTAGGGGCCTAGATGCTTTCAGATGAAATACCTTCTTATGAAGAAATTATGCAACAAAACCTTAATTATGCTAAAGTTTGCACTAGTCAACAAAAGAAGCTTGGAAAAATAAAAGAAAAGCTAGATAGTTCACAAAAAGCATGCAAAACTTTGCTTGAACAATATGAGAATTTTGCTAATCTTAATGGTCAACTATCTACTAAAATTGAGCAACTTGATGCTAGTGCAACAACAAATGCATGCACAATCAATGATGAGCAACTTGTAAAGAAAAATGAAAAATTAAAAGAAAAATTAGCTAGCTCACAAGATGCTTATAAAACTTTGCTTGCTAAAATGGAAACCATGTGCAAACATTGTGATGAGCTAACTAATAAAGTTGCTAATCTTGAAGCCGTTAGCACTACCCCCACCAAGGTATCTAAAAAGAAAAGTTCTATCATTAACATGTCTATAAAGGATGCCTCTACTTCTTGTAATGATTTATTTTTAGACTCACCTTTGTGCTACCAAGTTTATGTTGAGAAAGTTGTTGTAGATACATGCACACAAGAAGTTGCAAAGGAGAATAAGCAACTCAAGCAAGAAGTAGCTCACCTCACCAAGGACTTGAGTCAAGTGAAAGGCAAGGCGAAGCAAGCCCAACTTCATCAAGATAACACCGTCAAGGGAGTGAAGAAGTTTGATGAAGGACAAACCGTGGTTTGCTACGTGTGCCACAAGGAAGGTCATAAGTCCTATGAGTGCAAGGTAAAGAATGGGGGAGGAGCAAAGAAGAAAGAGAAGAAGCAAACAAGCAAGCTCTCCAACACCTACACCAACAAGGTGGACAAGAAGGCCTCCACACCCTATCTATTGAAGAAAAAGAAAAATGACAAGGTGGTGGCCATCAAGGTGTACAAGAAAGCCAACAATGGGGTCAAACGCTTTTGAGTGCCGAAGGAAATCATTTTCAACATGAAGAGCACCAAGAAGGTTTGGATCTCAAAAGGGAAGTGAGAAGTCTGATGGACGACGGGGAATTTGGAGACTTGGCAAACTATGGATGCATTTCATGGGGTGCATCATGATGGACAAAATTATTGCCAAGTGGGTTAGTGAATACTATGAACCCAAATTCCCCTTTCTATGTTAGGTAACTAGATTCAATTTACTTCAATTGGTATTAGATTTAAATTTTCCAACAATTGGAATCTTTTAGCATCTAGTTACTCCTCATGCCTAGGTTTGCATTTGCATTCTTATATATTTAGCCATATATACACTAGGTATTTCATATGGTAGGCTTGCTCGGTTTCATTCTTATTCCTTGGAGCAATCCTACATGGTTTAAAATTGTTTAGGAGCACGGCACATAGCTTGTCTTACAATTGTTCATCTAATATGTGCCAAAGTCCAAATTGTAGATAATCTCTCCCGGATATCACCTTCAAAAATGACTCTCACATTCATATGATGTCATCTTTCAAGTGGTATTTTTTATTCTAAAATCAATGTGCACGTTTCCTACAAGTATTCCACATTTGTGTGCACAAATATAGGGAGAGGTTACTCTACAAGTTGGATGCTTTGAGACTAACACCTTTTCAAGCTTATCATGTGTGTAGTAATCTCATTGCAAGGAAAATGGAGTCCTCGGAGTTAAGCATCATACTTCAAACATCCACCACCTATTGCAAATGGTAGAAATCAAATTGATTTCCACATGTGGTATTTCTAAACTGATATCATTTGGATATTTATATGCTTTCTCCATGCATTATATAGATTAAATTCCCTTATGCAATACTTTGCCAATTATGCATATGCTTTGCCTTCTATCATATGTATGCATATATTTAGGGGGAGCTTAGTCTATATAATGTGAGAGTCAAATTTTGTGATCTATTTCACTCTACACACAAAGGATCATAAAGTTTGACCCTTCCTTGTGCTACTAATGTCTTCCTTTTTGGTGTTTGATTCTAAAGGGGGAGAATTTAGAGGACCAAAAGCAAGCATTAATTTGTAGTAATGGTCCGAGAAAGAGAGGATAGTGGATTATGGATTAGCCTATGTAATGGGGAGAATTTATAGGAAGCAAGGCTTAAATCCATAATACCAAATGGGGACATTTGCAAGGGCAAGATAAGTTTTTATGTAATCTTACAAGTAGTATCTTTTAGCATCATATAATCTTGCCTCTTGCATTGCATCCTAGCAAGTAGGTAGTTTTAAAAATTTTAAAATTCTATTATTTGCTTGCTTTGGCCATGTTGTCATCAATCACCAAAAAGGGGAAGATTATAAGGAAAATGGACCCTAGGCCCATTTACTTTGGATTTTGGTGTTTGATGACTAACACAACTAAATTGGACTAATGAATTTGCAAGTGTTTGTTTTGTAGTTCAATAGGGTGCAAGACATGACTTGGACGAAGGCGACGTGATGATCCGAGGATCAACACCACAAGCAAGACCTTAGGAGCACAAGAGAAGACCCAAGATATCAAGCAAGTTTAAGCATGAAGATAGAAACCAAGCTGTACGTAAGATCATGAAGAAATGAGCTCACAGATGTGACCGGATGCTCCGATCAGTAGCTCAGCATTAGCAAGCAATGACCAGACGCTGAACAAGTGAATCGACCGGACACACCGATGGCACTGTTCATCAGTTCGACAACACACTCAGCAAGTGATCAGATGCTGGCGACAAAACCGACCGAACGCAGGACAACAGCGTCCGATCGAGTACAGAGAGGTTCCAGAGCGGTGAACTTGCAATCGGACGCGTCTGGTGGCAAGTGACCGGACGCTGGCAGCGTCCGATCAGTTGTTCGCGGCTCCAACAGTCGGGACGACTGGACATGTCTGATCAGGACGACTCCAGCATCCGGTCAGTAGCAGAAAAGTAGGATTTCGTCCCCAATGGCTACTTTCTCAGTGGGGCTTATAAATACAACCCCAACCGGTCATTTGAGTAAGGTGGAGCTAAGGAAACATACCAAGGGTGTTGATATACCATTTTAGTGATCTCCACTTGCATACTGCTTAGTGTTTTATTAGGTGATTAGCGTAGGTGCTTTGTGAAGTGCTTAGGTTGATTAGACCACCGCTTATGCGCTTGCCCTAGGTTTAGGCCTAGTGTTTAGTTAGGTTTGCATATCTCTTACCACTCGGTGCTTGCGCGCACCATTGTTGTACATCGGAGGGGCTTGTAGTCTTGCGAGATCACACCAACCGCGTTTGTGGTGTGGCCGCCACCATGTACCAGAGGGAACAAGGCCCGCGACGTTTTGGCCGAAAGCTTGATAGTTGAAGACAACGGGGAGCATCCGGAAGAGGCTTGTCGAAAGCACGTCGGAACCCACTGCGCGTGGGGAAGGCCCAAGGCTATCCATGGAGTTACCCAACTGGGAGCTTGGCCTTGCGAGGGATTCCTTGCGAGGGGCTCCAACGAGGACTAGGGGAAGCTTGTGCGCTTCTCGATTACCGCGGTAAAATACTAGAGTCATCGACGGGGTTTTGCATATCTTTACCTTGCTCTTTAGCTTCCGCATTTACATTGATTGCATTTAACTCCTTTGCGGTTAGCGGTAGAGATAGCAACACATTAGCAAAACCATAGTTGCACATTTAGATAGTTTGTCTTTTGCTAGGTTTTGCTAAGGTTAGAAAAAAGAGGCCACATTTTAGAGTTAGAATTTTATAAGTGCCTAATTCACCCCCCTCTTAGCGTCACGATTCCCTTCAATAGTATTTGGTTGAGTAGAACTTTAGATATAGCCAAAATAAGTAGCTGCTGTTTATAGCAGGAATTGACTAAGTCAATTGTAGTTGTTTGTCTTATGTGATGCTTGTGTAGATGCTTAGGCTAATTGAGATTAGTTCATAGTTCAAAATCTACCCAACGAAATTTAGATAGGGTAAATTTCTTAGATTTCTGTAGGGTGGTAGATCACAGATCGAAAGCTGAAAGTGGTAGGAACACCACACACAAGTAGATCACCCTCAATCCTAAAAATCATCTCAACAACAAGAAGAATACAAGTGTAGCAACACAAACACAGGATGACACAAGAATTTATCCTGTAGTTTAGCTCGCCACCAAGGCTTGCCTAAGCCCACGTTGTTGAGGTATACCACTAAGGCTTAGGGATTTGCAACCCTTTATAGTATGACTTTTTTTATACTCAAATTCAATATATAAAAGAATTTAAACCTTCTTTGAGTTTGAAGCCATCTATATTTGTAGTTGGGGGCTCCTCCATTTCATGTAGCATCCTCGAATATAAATTCTCTAACGCCACATTGTTTGCCCCGCACCTGGAGTATATATTAAATAAAACATGTAAGCCATTTGTGAAAAAGATACAGAAACATAAAATAGTCAATCTTAAGACCAACCAGTGGATTCTTTAGCTCTGAAACAGCACGCCTTGCTTGCTCTACAGTTGCATATCGCAGGAAGGCAAAGCCTTTATTCTTCTTTGTGACAGGGTTCATCATCAGACGAACTTCAGTGATCTCACCAACTTCACCAAAAACCTTCCTAAGGTCATTTTCTGTTGCATCTTTATCCAGCCCACCAACAAAAACTTCAAACTCCTTCCGCTTGCGGTGCTCTTTGACCATTTCATTATGTTCTTCATCATCCACATCCACATGATGTTCTTCGTCAGCATTTTCGTATCCCTCCCCCTCCCCATCATCACCACCTTCATCAAGTTCCTCATCCACCATATATGTCTCCACTTCAACCACATCTTCAGTATACTCCACCTCTTCATCACCATCCTCGTATTGCTCCTCATACTGCTCCAAATCTTTCTCATCGTAGTCTACAGCAGCCTCCTCTTCATATTCTGGTTCATCCTCAAACTCCAGCCGTTCACCTTTGTCCTCTTCTTCATATGTTTCTTTTGCAACTCCGTCATCTAAAAATTTGAGCATAAGACACACCCCCATCAGCTTATTTTAAGATAAAACGGTGAACAGTACCTGACCCATATAGAGCAGAGCCCATCAGCCATAATTACAAGTTTACAACAAACACATAATCTTCTTTGTTCTATTTCAAAATAAGTAAAACCTATAGTAGTCATTGTCAAAACAGAATGCCAAATGGCCACAGGCATAAAAAAAATATCCTGGGCTTGTCACCGATAGAATGGCCAAAATATGTGTTCATGTTCCGCCAAGTATAATAGGGATTATTGCATAATACAACCGCCATGCTACAACTAATAATCTAAATCTCTGAGGCCGCATGACAGATCACAGCAGAAGTCCACGACCTATGCACGAAATAGGAGCAGAAACAATACCTTCGCCCCGGTTGGCACCGTTGACCGTGGCATCGGAGCCTTTCTCCTCCACCACCGGCTGTTGCGGCAGCAGAGGCGAGGGCTGCCGCTTCGGCTCCTCCACCACCTTCGGGGCCTCCTCGGCGACCTTCACCTCCTCAGCAGGCGCCTCCATCATCTCCTCCACAGCCGGCGCCTCCTCCGCAGCAGCCTGCGCCCTCCCCATCCGGCCCCTCGCCCCCGGCGCCTTCCTCGCGGCGGCAGCGCCACCCCTCTTAGACTTCGGCGGCATCTCCCACGTCACAGCAGACCAAGGGGGAAGAGATCACCTGGACACCACGAAAAAACACAGATTTAGGGGAACCAGAGCCCGAATCTGGGTGCCAAGGGTGGAATCGTGGGGGCGTACCTGGTCCTGGTGCACTCGCGGATCGAATTGGGAGGCAGGCGAAACCCTAGCGCCGGAGGCGAAAGGTGCGGCCTTTGGATTGCGGTGACCTGACACGGAGACCTGGAGACCTGGCGTGGCCTAGGTATTTTTTCAGCGGGGCGAATCGCGTTCTTATCAAATTGGGCTCAGGAATTAGAGTTAATTACGGATTTGCTAACAGGTCGTCATGGTCTCGCGTTGACCGCTTCCCGCGGGACAGAGGGCGTTCTGGTCCTCCCCGATTTCGATGGAAATATGGTTTTGCGTTTACCCCTACGTCGGTACTCGCTTGTACCGGAAATTAAAGTCAGTTTTAGGGGTGAGAGTGTTTGCACAATTAAAGTCCTTTGAGAAGTTTTAATTTTAATCTTAACTAGTTTGTGGACGTTAATGTCCCTCGTCGCTTTTGGCTTGGCCCAGCTGGCGGCTCGGTTCCACGCGTGTAAAACACACACTCTCTCTCCTGCATCCGGAGGAACACTCCTAGGGGCTAGGTTCGTTTCTTTGGAGCCAGGCTCCCTCCGTCCTTGCGGGGGCTCGCGCGGTTCCTCCCACGCTCCTCCTCACCGAAATCCGCTGCCTTTATAAGCCACCCTCCTCCCTCGCTGCCTCGCTACCTTCTTCTCTTCTAGTTCCGTCTCTCCTACTGTGTTCGCGTAGAGTGACCGGCGGTGTTGGTGTGGTGGTGGTGCGGTGCGGCGGGCTTCTTCCTCTCTGGTCTTCGTCTCCGTTCAGGTGGTCGGGATCAGCTTGGGCGCGGCGCTGCTGCGCCTCCTGCCGGGCTCCGTGGACGCAGTCATCTTTCTCCTTCGTCTTCTTTCTCCTTCGGTGGTGCAGCTGGTCTCAGTTGGGGTCAATCTACTTCACCCGTACCGGATCTACTTCTGCTTCCACTATGACTCTTCTTCTTCTCCGTCTTGCGCTTCTTCCTGTCTCCGTCGACTCCCCCGAGGTGAACCCCCCAAATCCCCTTTGCTTTCATTTTAGGGTTTCATGTTGCCCTATTTTGATTTCGATTTGTCTCTGTGGAATGATTGTTTGGGTACATGATGTTTGTGTAGTTGCTATGAATGTTGATTTCGAGCACTGAAACATTTATGCTGCATTGTTGGTACTTTTCATATGGTCGATGATGAATCTGTCCACTATATGCTGTAATGTTAATTCTTTCATGGTCGATGATGATTCTGTCTAATGCACTGGAGGCATTTTTATGCAATCGTGCTGTTAGCTTTTGATATGAATGATTGCACTTTCATGTTGAGGCCAGCCAGGGTCTACTACAGCTGAGTTGTATGTTTGAATATTGAATGCATGTAGATGGATCCAACTACACAACGTGAGATGATGGCCAGGCAAGCAGCTGCCATGGTTGTGGTTATGCTTTTATTTTTGTCACTAGACTGAGAAGAATTAGGGCCTAGCTAGAGCCTATCCCTTATGGTCCTAGGTCATTAAGCCAACAGCATAGGTTATCCACCCTCCAAATTATATTTAACAGCACTGATGCTGAGTGTTTGGCTATGTTGCGTATGACCATAGCTCCTTTTTTTGCTCTATGCAACCTTTTTAGAGGTAGAGGCCTGGTTAGAGAAACCAGTGGGTGTTCTGTTGAGGAGCAGGTTGCAATGTTCCTCCATGTTGTTGGTCACAACCAGAGATTCAGGGTAGTTCACCGGTCTTTTAGGAGGTACAGTTAGTAGAGTCTTCCACCAAGTTCTCTATGCTGTTGGTGAGCTTATGAATGAAATGATCAAGCCTCCTACCACTACCACACATCCAAGCTGGAGGGTGGCTAACTATATCTGAGCAAGTGTAACTAGTCAGTTCACTTAAGTGCCTACTTGTTGTGGGCTGAACCTTTATTTGGAGACAAACTTGATGTATTAATTAGTAACCTCTGTTGGTTACTCCTACTGCTGCTATATTTGTCACTTCATGTTCCTATTGCATTGGGAGGACTATATTACATTGTGTTTTTCATGGATGTCATTGAACTCGTGGGACACATCCATTCCTTAGCAACAGCAAGCTCATACCATGCGGATGGTAGTGAATTGATGTGCCCATGGATTTCATGGCTTTCATGATTTTGGGGATGACCTTGTTTGAATCTTCACTTCATGCTTTCATATATTTTTGTCATTTCTTGGATTTGATACCTATGTTTTCATGAGTTGGTGCCTAAAGTGGGTTTCTGATTTGGTCTATGATGCATAATGTGAAAAAAAACAATGAGGTGGCTGAACAACTGTTTACTGTTGTTATTGTTTTTTTCATGGCTTGTTCTTGTTGGTTTTCATGACTGTCATCAAATCCATATGAACCATCCATTCTCTTGCAACACCAGTTGGATGACGACAGAGAATAGATGGCCAGATGGGTTCCATGGCTGTAACACCCTCGGTGTTACACCCTAAACAAACCACTAAACCCTCTCATGAGCATCATATTTATGTGATAATGCATGTGATGGAATGTGTAGATAAATTTCTTGTAACTTAAAATGATCAATAAAAATGTTAAATGAGAAGCTATTACACAACTCATGTATATCAAGTAGGGTTTAAAACCAATTTTTATTGAACAAAAATACTATAGAACATATATGTGGCACTTAACTAAAGTTTGAAGTATGAACTTTGTAGATGACAATACAATACTTGCTGTAGAAAAATAACATTGCTAGCTAGTGTTTTCAGTAGCTTAGAAATAGAACTTGAAATCAAAACTAGCTTAAAGACTTAGAAAATTCTTAAATTTAAAAATAGTTTGACAGCACCGGGTTTGTGAATTTATTCCGAGAAATCTAGTTAAAGATTAGTACTATATTTTAGTTCTTAGGGGTAGCCTAATATGCTCTCTTGAGCATGGTGAAGGTGGCTTGGTTCCAAGATCATTCGTTTAGTTTTTACGGGTGCTTTCAAATTCATGCATGACACAGCCTCGGGATGGTTGGCGCCGTGCGTGCGGTCACCGCGTGGCCACCCCGCGCCGCGCACATGGCTACGTCCCGCGTGGTCACCCCGTGCCGTCATGCTAGGTCGGTCATGTAACACCCTAGGTGTTAAGCATGCATTTGGCATTAGCATTGCATAAGCACAAGTATCATTGATCATTCATGAGCAGGAGCATCTCAAATTTTATCTCTATGATTGCTTATATCACATGTGTTTGTCACAAAATGCTTTACATATGCTATGGTTTACATGTGACCAATGTATAAAATGCTTGTGGGACCCTAGGAGTACCTTAAATATGCTTAGAATGTCACATGGAACAACTTTGGTATTCATGACTTGGACCAAATTGGCCTCTAAGTCATGGTTATAGTGTAATATACCATTTTCAAGTTGCATGTTTGATCTAAGTTGAACTATACCCTAGAGACTCTGCATGGCTATGCACCCTTAAGCAAAGTTGTAGTACTTGACTAGAGTAACAACTTTCATTTTTGGGTAAAGAGCTAATTCAGTGCCTAACATGGTCAAATAGGGATCACAAGAATCAACAAAATACTATTTTCAACTTAGAAAAATTTACTAAGTCATGAAATGATTTTCAATTTCAATGTACCCTACTTTGAAGTTTTGCAATTTGAAAACTATGGAGAATTAGAGGAAGCTTTCTAAATCAAAGTTGGAGATCTCGTGTAGCTCTACAATTCTTGTTAATGAAGTTTTTGTAAATAACGAATGGATTAGGAGATAGAGGTAGCTGAACTTTCCACTGTCAGACACTGATTGTGGGCCTGATGGCCGTGGACGCTGCGCCATCAGTGGCCAATCAAGGGCAGGCCAGGCATGCCGCATGGTGTCCATACGCTAGCACTGGCCCAGCTGGTTAGGCCAGCACGGGGAGAAGAGGCGTGCGCCTCTACTGCTCGCCCTATTTCGCTCTCGCACCTCGCTCTCTCGCCCACGCCAGAGCAAAGCGGAGCACCGTACCACCGCGCCATCGTCGTCATTCTGCTGTGCCTACTCGTTGCTGTCGTAGCTCCACCGCTCGATTCCTCACGCCAACAGCTCCACCACCTCCACCTCTACCTCCCTGAACCACTACTACTTCACGTTGTGCCTTGGTAAGGCCCCATTTCACCTCGCCGCCATCGTGCTATCACCAGAGCGCCACCGTGCTCTCGGCTCGCTGTGGCTAGCCACAACACGTGCACCTCCGCTCTCTCTCCCTCGTCTGGTCTTCACCATAGGTCCTAGCATCTAAACCCATCATCCATTTAGATGCTACCGCCTGGTTGCGCCTAAACGTGTCATCGCTCTGCGCCCAGTCGCCGTGGCACTCGAGCTCACCGTTGCCAAGCTGGCCCATTGCTTCCATTCTCTCTTACGTGCCTTAGGTTGAGTAACCCTAGACCTAGCAGGTGGCATGACGGAGACCCATCTCTCACCGATGTCTAGCCAGAACGGTGGGAGCACCGCTGCCTCACCGGAACCCTATCCACCCTAGATAGCTTCGCTAGGATTCCACGAAGTCGTAGCGCACCTCACTGGAGCACATGATGGCCAAAGAACAATAGCCTATCGCGGTGCTACCTCCACTGTCCTCCATTACCACCGGCGAGCTGTCTCCGGTGAAACCTAGGTCACGTCTTCACCACCAACCGACACGGCTTGATGAGGGGAACATGTTGGTGTCACCCTCATCGTCGGTGATCTCACCGCCAGCGAGATAGGGCTAGTTGGAGCACCTCCCCTGCTTCAGTGTCACTGACCAGCGGGTCCCACTGACCAGCAGGTCCCACGTGTCAGCGGCTGTAGTATGGATTTGAATTTATTCTTTTTCAGAAATATAAGCAAACTTTGAAAATTCGTAAGTAGAGTTGTAGATGTCCAATTTTGGTGAACCAATTTTTATTGGATTCCTCATGAAGTGTAATACTTGATAAAAATATAAAATGCACTTTTCTGGTATTTTTCTAGGAGAATAAAATGGAGCTAGATAAATGCTTTTTAAATGTTTTCAATCTTGTAAAATGCATAACTTGAGCTAGGAAAATGATAAAAATATAATTCTAATTTTGCTGATCTTATGTTGACATGCTCTAGCTTAGAAAAATACTAAACCTATAGTAAACATGTTTGGAATATGTCCTTTCTTTTTTATCTTAAATAATTGCTAGTTTCTAATGAAAATAAATGGGGTAAAAATACATAACTTATGATCATACAAATGTTTACAAAGTGTTATGATACCAGGATGCATGTAAGAAAAATATAAAATCTTTTGTTTGACACTTTTCACTAGGCTAAACTATTTTTGCTAAAATGAGCCTATGCAACTTGTCATTTTTATAGAGATGGCTATACTTGTCCAAATGGCATGAAATTTGTACAATAGACTTTTGGGGACATAAATAGGCTACTGTAATGTAATCAGAATTTATGGTGCACTTTTGATATATTTTCCTTATTTCACCTTACTATCCAAATAAATTAATAAATGCATTTAAATAATTTATTTGGGCTTGACCATCATGTTTTATAAAGTGTATATGATGCCTATGAACTGTTGGTACCATTGGTTTTGCCCAAATTTGATTGCTTGTATGTAGTGAAATATTAATTGCTCTATAATTTAATTTTAGTGACTGTTTGGACAGTTTCAGTTGTGAAGTAAATTGTATGGGTAAAATAATGTTTGATGTGAATATCGTCAATAACAAAGTTGTAGATAACTTACTTATCTTGCTTGTGTAAAATGTTCATGGCAATAGGCTAAATGGTTTTAGAGTTATAGCTGTTAGAAGTTGGTCTCTAGAAATGCATATTCTCTGGAAATTTCTGAATAGATCTGGGAAGTTTACCTATTTTGACTAGGATAATGGTTGAATAACCTTTTAGTGATTAAATGAAAGTTGTAGGCCATTTTAGAAGCTTTCCAGAAAGTCTAAGATCATAGTTGTAAGGAAAATAGACCCTAGACCCATTTACTTTGAATTTTGATGTTTGATGACCAACACAACCAAATTGGACTAATAAATTTGCAAGTGTTTGTTTTGTAGTTCAATAGGGTACAAGACATGACTTGGACGAAGGCAACATGATGATCCGAGGATCAACACCACAAGCAAGACTTTAGGAGCATAAGAGAAGACCCAAGATATCAAGCAAAGTCCAAGCACGAAGATAGAAACCAAGCCGTACGCAAGATCACGAAGAAACGAGCTCACAAAAGTGACCGGACGCTGGACCGAACGCTCTGATCAATGGCTTGGCATCAGCAAGCAGCGATCGGATGCTGAACAAGTGAATCAACCGGACGCACGATGGCACTGTTCATCAGTCCGACAACACACTCAGCAAGTGATCGAACACTGGCGGCAAAACTGACCGAACGTAGGACAACAGCGTCCGATCGAGAACAGATAGGTTCCAGAGTGGCGAACTTGCGACTAGACGCGTCCGGTGGCAAGTGACCGGACGCTGGCAGCGTCCAATCAGTTGTTCATGGCTCTAATGGCCCGACTAGATGCGTTCGATCAGGACAACTCCAGCGTCCGGTCAGTAGCAGAAAAATAGGATTTCATCCCCAACGGCTACTTTCTCAGTGGGGCTTATAAATACAATCCCCAACCGACCATTTGAGTAAGGTGGAGCTGAGGAAACATACCAAGGGTATTGATATACCATTTTAGTGATCTTCACTTGCATAGTGCTTAGTGTTTTATTAGGTGATTAGCATAGGTGCTTTGTGAAGTGCTTAGGTTGATTAGAACACCGCTTATGCGCTTGTCCTAGGTTTAGGCCTAGTGTTTAGTAAGGTTTGCATACCTCTTACCACTTGGTGCTTGCGCGCACCATTGTTGTACATCAGAGGGGCTTGTAGTCTTGCAAGATCACACCAACTGTGTTTGTGGTGTGGCCGCCACTGTGTAACGGAGGGAACAAGGCCCGCGGTGTTTCGGCCGGAAGCTTGATAGTGAAGACGGTGGGGAGCATCCGAAAGAGGTTTACCGGAAGGCACGTCGGAGACCCACTTGCGCGTGGGGAAGGCCCGAGGCTATCCATGGAGTTACCCGACTGGGAGCTTGACCCTTGCGAGGGATTCCTTGTGAGGGGCTCCAACGAGGACTAGGGGGAAGCTTGTGCGCTTCTTGATACCTCGGTAAAAATACCAGAGTCATCGATGGGAGTTTACATATCTCTACCTTGCTCTTTAGCTTCCGCATTTACATTGATTGCATTACTCCTTTTGCGGTAGAGATAGCAACACATTAACAAAACCATAGTTGCACATTTAGATAGTTTGTCTTTTGCATAGATTTTGCTAAGGTTAGAAAAAGAGGTCATAGTTTAGAGTTAGAATTTTAAGTTGCCTAATTCACCCCCCTCTTAGGCATCATGATTCCCTTCAATTGGTATCAGAGCCAGGTTGGCTCAATTTGGACCTTTGGTTTAACCGCCGTTGAGCCGACGCTATTTAGAGTGGTTGGGATGGATACTTCTAGGCCTCCGTACTTTGATGGCACTAACTTCCCCTATTATAGAGCTAGAATGGCTTGCTACCTTGAGGCGGTTGACTTGGGAGTTTGTAGAGTCACTCATGACGGGATGAAACCCATTAAGAATCCTGATAAACCCACGAAGAGTGATGAAAAAGAAATTCATTTCAATGCTAGAGCAAAAAATTGCTTGTTTGAATCTTTTAGCATGGATATGTTTAACCAAGTATTCACCTTAAGTATGGCAAATGAAATATGGTTAAAACTCCAAAAGCTCCATGATGGCACAAGTAATGTCCATGAGCAAAAATATTGTCTAGCTAAACAAAATTATGATTCCTTCAAAATGAATGATGATGAGCTTATTCGTGATATGTATTCTCGTTTGAATCTAATTATCAATGAGCTCCATTCTATAAGATTAATAAAGCTAGATGATGTGGGTATCGTGAGAAAGATTATCTCCGTGCTACCACAAAAGAAATATGCAAGCATCATCACCATCCTTCATAACATAGAGGACTTGAGCACCATGACCCTAGCCATAGTTATTGGCAAGATAGTGGCATTTGAAATGTCATGGAAGATGGGTCAAGAAGAAGCCTCTTCATCAAGCAAAGGCAAAGCTCTTGCATGTGGTAAGAAGAAGATGAAGAGCAAGTAAGTTGAGACAAGTTCAAGCTCAAGCTCCTCAAGTGAAGAAGAAGAAGAAGATGAGGATGATGATGATGAAGATTCAAGTGATGATGATCAATCTTCCTCCTCCACCTTCGACCTTGATGAAGAATCAATCAAACTAATCAACAAGGTGGAGAAGATGATCCAAAAGCTCAATGTCAAGGGTGTGCCCAACCAAATCCAAGATCTCATTTTTACTAATAAAAAAATGAGCAAAGAAAGAGAGGATGCTATGGATGTGGCGAGCTGGGGCACTTTGTTGAAGTTTCTCCAAACAAGCCCACACCCAACACAAAGAAGAAGGCATGCAAGAACCAAGCTCTTACATCAATAAGATCATGGGATGATTCTTTAAGTGAAGAAGAACATCATCACAAGAGGCGAGGTTGCAAACACTCATTATCAAGCTCTTCTCGTGTGTGCCTTATGGCATGAGGTAACGAAAGCTCATCCTCTAGTGAGAGTGATAGTGATGATGATGAAAGGATCAAGATGTTTTGCTCAAAGTAAATGCTCTTCTAGTGAAAGCTCATCCTCTAGGTTCCAATCCTACTCTAGCATGGCAATTCTAAGAATGTAAGGATATGAATTGAATTGCTCAAAGTAAATGCTCAAAGTAAATAGAGAGAAAGGAACACGGCGATGTTTTGCCGAGGTATCGGAGAGTCGCCACTCCCCACTAGTCCTCGTTGGAGCACTCATGCAAGGGTGTAGCTCCCTGTTGATCTATGTAAGGATCAAGTGCTCTCTGTAGGTTGATTCTTCGATACTCCGTCATGGTGAATCACCCATAACCACTCACAACTTGAGTTGGGTCACCCACAAGCTCTACCGGGTGATCACCGAACTCCTAATCACCACCAAGCTATCTAGGTGATGGCGATCACCAAGAGTAACAAGCACGAACTCTCACTTGACCACGACAAGCCTAATGAGAAGGTGGATGCACACTTTGCTACTCTTGATCTTCACTAATGAGGTCTCTCTTTTGGATTCTTAAATCTCAATCACCTCACTAGTACCTTGCTCTTTTTGGCACTCTCTAAGGTGTTTCTTAGATGTTGAAATGAGCAAAAGTATCCTCACACACGAGTGGAGGTGGTATTTATAACACCGGCTGAAAAACAAACCGTTATGTGCCTCTGCGGGGTGATTGGATGCTCCGGTCATGTTGACCGGACACTCCGGTCAGTATACCCCTAACTCTAGTGTTTACAGTGTGACCGAACGCTGGACAGCGTTCGATCAGCACTGACCGGACGCGTTTGGTCATGATTTTCCCTCTCTGGAACCTTACTGGAGTCGACCAGACGCTGCCTCTCAGCATTCGGTCACTTGACCTCTCAGCGTCCGGTCAAACCAGACGCAAACACCTTAGTCAAATGAACTAACCGGACCCTGAGCCAGCGTTCGGTCAAACCGGAGCCAGTGTCTGGTCAGTATTTGACCCTCCATTCACTTCCAACTCTCGATCATATGTGAATGAAGTTTGCTCCATTGGATCTAAGGGCTATCTTGGAGCTACCTAGTACTAGTTTTAATAAGTGTGCACCACACCTAACTCACTAGACTCACCTAGGTCAAGCTACCCGTCCATACCCCCCTTAATAGTACGGCCAAAGGAAAAACAAAGTCCTAAACTACTCTAAGTGTCTCTCCAACTCCAATCGACACTTAGAACTAGTCCATCCTTAACCTTGTCGTCCATCCTTTGAAAACTAAAATGATTTTCATCATAGGGGCATGACCACCTCGATTGCCCAATCGATCTCCATTACCATAACCTAACTTAATTGCCTCTGCAAAACACATGTTAGTCATAGTAATCTTGTATTGTCATTAATCATCAAAACCCTACTAGGGGCCTAGATGCTTTCAATCTCCCCTTTTTTGGTGATTGATGACAATACCACCTTGAGTATGTGAAAGAGATGAGGTTTTTAACATGCTTAGTTCATATAAGCTTTAGGCAATAAGAACAAGGGTGTTAGACAAGCTTATATGATCCAAGCCAACATAATGTACTCAAAAGATATGAAATAAGCATGAGTACAAGTAATAAAGCTCATTTGCATCGGAGTAAAATGCGGAAGCAAAGGCAAATGAGCAAAGCACAAGTGATATGACATATAAAGAAGTCGAAGTAGAGAGCACACATATCATATATTACGATCACGTAGATATCACTATCACATAGATATAATAGTAAGCATGAATGCATAATGTATCACACACACAAAAGCATAATTGTGTATCTCACAAATAGAAACTCCAAATGTAAATAGATAAGCTAATATAATAACTAAGCTCCCCCTAAGCCTAACATACTTGAACCCTCTCTCCCTTTGGCATCAAACACCAAAACCTATAGGTCGATCGGTGGGGCTGCAGCGGACAAGCCAGGCGCTGAGGTACGAGGAGCAAGGTGGAACTGGGTGCCATCATCGTTTGATCCTGAGCTCTAGGCTGTCTGACCCTCTGAAGCTAGAAGTGAGGCTGAAGCAATCTGGGTCGGATTAGGAACTGGTGCTGCTAGAGGCTAAGATGGTATAACTGAAGCAGCTGGCTCAGATGATGCCACTAAAGAGGGGAGCGTCTCTGTCGTCGCTGTGATAGGTGCAGCCATAGAAGGTCCTAGAACATGCAGGTATGGTGGAGTGGGCTACCCTGTCAACTCTCTAAAGGAAGCACCAAGGCTCCTGGACACTGTGGTCTCTGGTACAAGCAGCGAAGATGTCCTAGCCGGTGTGAAGCCCGTCTGAAAATGTGTGAACTACGGGGCTAGTGTTGGCGAAGCAAAGTACTGGGACACCTGCTCTATAGGAGAAGCAAACGGCGCTGGTGGTTGTCCCTAACTCTGAAGCCCACTGGGCTGTAACGCTGGAGTCATCAAAGTAGTGGTTGCCTGACCAAGCTAGGGCGAAGGTTGTGTTAGTGGAGCCCTAATGGCTGTCACTACATGCTGCATAAAGCCAAGGAGTTGCTGCTGCATGAGTATCTACTGCTGATGCATGGCCTGCTGCTGTCTTCTGAGCCTGTCGTGCCTGGTCCTGCCTCATCCGCTCAAGTATAGCAAGGAGAGCGGGGTCTATCTGTGGGGTAGGTGGCGCTGAGCTGGAACTGCCGACCTCATGATCATGTCGCTGTGGAGGCATCCGAGGAACGAGCTGGTAGTCATCATTAGAACTATCACTAGGGTCGCTCACGACTACACCCTCCTGCTGAGCAAGCTCCTCCTCCTCAGTAGCTGCAATGCCCCTAATAATATCATCCTGCTGGGCTGCAGACTCTAGCACCTTAGGACATCGACGCGGCTGACTGGGTGTCATAGGTGTACTATGCTTGATGATCTATGTCATGTTATAGGTAGGAAACTCTGTGGTGGCACCACTGTACTCAGCAAGCATCTCTAGCGACCTCACTATGACTACCCTATGTATAAGCCATGTGATCTAGTGAGCATAAGGTAGCTGTCTGTGTCCTCTGAAACCCTCAGCTATAGTGTCCTCCATCTCTGATAGAATAAGATCCTAGATATCAAAGACTGTTTGTTGCATTAGAGAGTTGATCAGCCACAACTATATACATGTCAAGCCCTCTCTGTATCCCATCCTAGGAAGCAGTGTCCTCCTCATAACAGCCTCAAGTATGTGAACAGTGGGATTTAGGTCACTGGGGTTCCTGCATGATCCTTCGCCGAAAGGCTCGGTGAAGCAGTGGCAAACCAAGTCAGTAGGGGGCACATTACCACCATGAGGGTGTCTAGGGGTGCTGTCTGGCCATAGCACACCTCGTGAAGTCTGACTGGCTGCTCCTGAAGCCTCAGTATCTCCCTGACTCTCTGGCTTGTCAGGTGGTAGTCTCTTCCTCTGAATGCGAAGTGAATATATCTATGCTGCGGGTCAATCCAGAGGGAAGCATAGAAATGTCGAACCCAAGATGGAACATATAGTCCGATCCATCCAATCAAACCTAATAGCCCTAGTAGATATGTAAGGTAGGGGTGAATGTGCTCTTCAGCTGCTGCAACTATAGAGTCAATGTGGCACACCCTCTGAGATTTGAAAACTATCTCACTATTGAGATAGGCATCGTAGAAATCCTCCTTCAGTGGTGTGTAGAAGCCCTCTGAAGCTCTCTCATCCCTCCTCGGCGGAAACCATACCTCAAAATCAATAAATCTCAGCTGCTGAACCTGCTTGGCCATGGCGGCCCTCAAGTCAAGATGGGTCACTAGAGGCAGACCCTGTGGTCTGGGCGGTGGACGAGAACCCCTCCGCTGTGTGTCAGCCCTCAGTGTGACTGGGGCACGGGTACGACTAGAGTAGCGAAGCTATGGCTAAGGTGCCTGCTCTGTCTCCTCGGCCTGCTGGCCCTCCTGAGTCTACTCTGTTGGCTCTGCTGGTGGGGGCTACTGCTATGGCTGCTGCTGTGACTCCCCTGAGGCTGAGGCTCCTCAATGGCAAGACGTCGTCCTTGCATCATGACAGTCCTAGGTGGACCACCATGAAGACGCTCAATATGCTCAAGTCTACCCTACGCTTCTGGTGATAGATGATCTGCAATAACAACTCCACTACGAGTACCTCCTCTCTCGGCACGCTCCATGGCCTCTACAACTACAGCTGCTCTGGCTATCTCTGCATCAGGGTACTTCCGCTTCTTTGATGCAACCTTCTTCGTTGCCTTGCCTTTAGGATCTATAGGCAAGTGAGGTGGACGCATCGGATCCTCATCTCCTAGACCACCTCTAACATTCTTCGTGCGAGCCATCTGATAAATGTGAAGAGAATCAACTACCACTAACAAGAAACAACTGCCTCTAACACGAAACAACTACCTTTGACACTTTTGAGGCTTGGCCTCAGTCCATACTTGCGAGCTTGGCCTCGAGTTAACTGACAACTATCACACGATCTCAACGGCACCGACTCGCTACACGATGGAATAGAAGGACATACAAATAAATACAATGTATCTAATAGATGTGAAACCATAGGAAGCAAGCAGTTTAGATACGAAATAGAGACACGGGGCTTGCTACCTGATGAAACGGTGAAACGGCGAGAGGAGGAACGGATCGGGGGACACCGAATCAAGGGTTAGGGTTGCGGTGATGGATCGATGGCCCTAGATGCAATTCAAGTCAGTGCTTGCAATGAGGATGCTGAGCTAGGTCAAGTGCGACGGCATTAGGGCAGGGCGTTACCGGCACTGGACATGGATGGCACTGCTGTGGTGAAAGTTTGTCGACTGCTCTACTATTGTGGTGGCTATAATATGGAGGCTAGGGCACTGGCAGCGGCGCTGTTGAGGAGTACGGCGACAACGGCCAAGAAGCAGGGCGACGTGGGGAGGCGCTACTATCGATGGCGAGGCACACGGCGGCGCTGCAAACTGCGGGCGGTGATGGCGCATAGTGCTGGGCGTGCGGGCAAGCGGTGGCGTGGGAGGCAAGGGCGCGGTGGTGCTCGGGAGCGAAGCAAGGCAGCAGCGTGCGGGCAAGCAGTGGCGGTGCGCGAATCCAGCGACTAGGGCACGGCTATGGCGGCGTGGAAACAGCGGCGGCAATGGCGTGCGTGGCGGCTCGGGGAAGATGGCGTGGGATTAGGTCAAGAAACACATGCACGTGGATTATATGGGTCCCCCGGTGGATCAGAAAAGGAAACAGGAAAAGAGATCTGATGCCGTATGTTTTCTACTGACTGGACGCTCCGGTGGCAGTGACCGAACGCTACCACCCAACGTTCGATCGATTTTAAAGAGGTCCAAATCCTCTGGAATCACGACCAGACACATTCGGTGGACACCGATCGGACACAGCCAGAGTTCGGTCACCTAGCCTTGACATCTTCATGATCGACCGAATGTAGAAGCTTCTTCTGACCAGACGCTGGAAAAATACTATTTTAGCATCCGGTCACTCCTTTGGCAGTAGGTTCAGCTCATGTGAACTGACCAGACATTGGACATCAGAGTTCGGTGCAGTGTTCGGTCACTCCTTCTTTAGCAAATCTTCAAAGTTCTTCGTGCTGCCTATTCCCAATCAAGTCCCAACTCCAATAAGATCCAAATAAACACCAATTGGGACTGATGTGAGTGACCTCTCTCAAACCCTCAAAATTTTCAAAATATTTTGCCTTAGGCTATAATTCTTTTTAAGAAATTAGGCAATAAGAGGGCAATTTAAGATAAACGACAAAACAACATTCATGCATATGCAATACTTGAATGTAAATCTAGTTGCTTGTCAAGTTTGATCCAAGGTTAAGCTTCTTCACATGCTTTTCGGTGGTTATCTTAACCATGTTAGACAAACCCTATATGCATTATAAAGCATTAAACATGTTGTATATTACAATGCAATGCAAGGAACAACACAAGCTCAATTTTTAGTGAAGTTGCTAAAATCAAGCACGTTGAGTTCATTCTGCAATCTACAAAATGTTGCCTCATCTAGCGGTTTAGTGAAGATATCTACCAATTGATCCTTGGTTCTTACACCTTCTAGTGATATATCATTTTTAGCAACATGATCTCTAAGAAAGTGATGGTGGATATCTATGTGCTTGGTGCGAGAGTGTTGAACCGGATTGTTTGCAAGTTTTACCGCACTTTCATTATCGCACAAAAGAGGTACTTTATCTAGAACTACACCATAGTCTAGCAAAGTTTGTTTCATGTAAAGTATTTGTGCACAACAAGCACCCACGGCAATGTATTCCGCTTCGGCGGTGGACAAAGCCACACTATTTTGTTTCTTGGAGGACCAAGACACAAGTGATCTACCAAGCAAATGGCACCCTTCGAATGTGTTTTTTCTATCAACTTTGCACCTGGTATAATCCGAATCAGAATAGCCAATTAATTCAAATCTAGCTCCTTTGGGATACCAAAGGGTAATGCTTGGTGTGTGCTTAAGATACCTAAAGATTCTTTTTACAACAATTAAATGAGTTTTCTTAGGATTAGCTTAAAATCTTGCACACATACACACACTAAACATGATGTCGGGCCTAGATGCGGTCAAATATAACAAGCTACCAATCATAGAGCGGTAGAGAGTTTGATCAACCAGGTTACCTCCCTCATCTAGGTCGAGATGTCCATTGGTTCGCATTGGAGTCTTGATTGGCTTACATTCATCCATCTTGAATCTCTTGAGAAGGTCATTAGTATATTTCTCTTGAGAGATGAAAATCCCTTCTCTCATTTGCTTGACTTGAAAACCAAGAAAGAATGTAAGCTCTCCAATCATTGACATCTCGAACTCCTTCGACATCAATTCATCAAATTCTTTGCATGAATCTTCATTTGATGATCTAAAGATAATATCATCAACATACACTTGACAAATGAAGATATGCCCATCAAGCTTCTTGGTGAATAGTATGGTGTCGACCTTCCCAATGATGAAGCCCTTCTCAATGAGGAAGTCCCAAAGACACTCATACCAAGCTCTTGGGGCTTGCTTAAGCCCATATAGTGCCTTGGACAACCTATAAACATGATTAGGATATCTAGGGTCTTCAAACCCAGAAGGTTGATTAACATAGACTAGTTCATTTATAAAGGCATTTAAAAATGCACTTTTCACATCTATTTGATAAAGTTTTATTTCATGATGTGATACATATACAAGGAGGATACGGATGGCTTCTAATCTTTCAACCGATGCAAAGGTCTCTCCAAAATCCAAACCTTTAACTTGAGAGAACCCATTTGCAACTAGTCTTACATTGTTCCTCACAACAACACCTTGATCATCTTGCTTATTTCGGAACACCCACTTTGTTCCAATGACTCTTGCACCTTTTGGCCGCTCTTCAAGAGTCCAAACTTCATTGCGAGTGAAGTTGTTCAACTCTTCATGCATGGCATTTATCCAATCCAGATGTTGAAGAGCTTCTTCTATCTTAGTAGGCTCAAAGCAAGAGACAAAAGAGTGATGAGCAATAAATGAAGCAAGTTTTTGAGATCGAGTCATTCACCCTTTGATGGACTCCCTATGATGAGATCTTGTGGATGATCTTGAAGTAGGGGTGTATTTCTTCTATTGACCACTTGAGGGGGAGGTTATGGAGCATCAACATCTTGTGCTTGTACCACCATTTGTTCATGGGAGACATGAGTATCTTCATTTTCCACTCTCCCATCTTTTTCATCATCTTGTGGCACACTTGATGAAGAAGCTGGATCAATGACTTGTACATCATCTTCATCATCTTTAGGCTTGATGTCTCTAACCAGAATGTTCTTCATAGCTTCCCTCAATGGTTTATCACCTACATTATCAAGATTCTCATGTGCTCCTTGGGAGCCGTTAGATTCATCAAATTCCACATCATATGTTTCTTCAACCAAGCCGGTGGCATGATTAAATACTCTATATGTTTTGGACTTTGATGAGTAACCAATAAGAAAACTAATATCACAACATCTTTGGAACTTCCCTAGGTGTTGCCGCTTCTTATAGATGTAGCATTTGCAATCAAACACCCTAAAGAAGGAGACGTCCGACTTCTTCCCATTGAGCAACTCATAAGGTGTCTTGCCAAGAAACTTTTGAAGGAATAGACGGTTTAATGCATAGCATGCGGTGTTGATTGCTTCCGCCCATAGAGCTTTAGGGGTGTTGTACTCATCAAGCATTGTTCTTGCAAGAGTGATCAATGTCCGGTTCTTCCTCTCAACTACACCATTTTGTTGAGGAGTATATATTGCGGAGACTTCATGTTTGATTCCAACTTCATCACAATAAGCTTCTATGTTTGTATTGTCAAACTCTTTCCCATTGTTACTTCTTATCTTCTTGAGCTTTACTTCAAATTCATTTTGTGCTCTCTTGACAAATTTCTTGAAGCAAGATGCAACTTCGGATTTGTCATTAAGGAAGAATACCCATGTATACCTTGAATAATCATCAACAATCATAAGACAATAAAGATTTTCTCCCAAACTCTTGTATGTTGTTGGTCCAAATAAATTCATATGAAGGAGTTCTAGCACTCTTGCGGTTGACATGAAAGCTTTTGTTAGATGGGTATTTGCAACTTGCTTGTCGGCTTGACATGCACTACAAAGCTTGTCCTTCTCAAACTTCACATCCTTCAACCCTCTCACCAAATCATTCTTCATAAGCTTCTTGAGTGAGCTTATCCCAACATGAGCAAGTCTTCTATGCCATAGTCACCCAAGTGTTGTTTTGGTAAATAGGCATGTCTTCAAGTTTGCATCTTCGAAGGTGAAGTCCACTAGATATAGATTGTTGTATCTAAATCCTTTGAATATCACATGATCATCATCCTTCTTGGATACAACAACCTCCTTCTCGGTAAACAAGCATTGGAAGCCAAGATCACACAATTATCCAATGGATAGCAAGTTGAAACTTAATGAAGCAACATATAGAACATTGGAGATGGAATGATCATTTGATATTGTCACTTTGCCCAATTCTTTGACCTTGTCCTTTGAGTTATCTCCAAATGTGATTCTTTCTTATCCATCTACTTCTTCATCTAGTGAGGTGAACATACGAGGATCACCGGTCATATGTTGTGTGCAACCACTATCAATAACCCAATGACTTCCACCAGTCTTGTAGTTCACCTACACACAAGAGATTAAGCTTTAGGAACCCAAACTTGTTGAGGACCCTTCACCTTCTCAACAAGTGACTTTGCAACCCAAATTTTCTTAGGCCTATTCTTATTTGGAGGTCCTAAGAACATCACTTTCATCTTTCCACTAGAATACTTTCTAAGCATGTAGTGAGCATTGAAGGCAAAGGGTCTAGCATGCTTGAGCAAGGGTTGTGGTGGTGGTGTTTGGTACTCATGAGCAAAGTGGCCTTCTTGTCCACACTCAAAGCATCTCTTTGGCTTTGGTTTTAATTGTTGTTGTTGAGCTTGAGCCTTCTTCTCTTTGTTTGCCATGTACCCAATGCCACTTCTATACATCTTCATGATGGTGTTCATTAGGAGCTCACTTTGAAGATATTTGCCTCAAGTGAACTTGCTCAATCCAATCTTGAGATGCTCGTTTTCTAACTTAAGCTTCTTGTTCTCTTCCTTGAGTGCATCACTACTTTTATCTTCCTTGAGTGCAACCTTGTTTCTTTCTTCCTTGAGTTTCTTGTTTTCTTCTTTTAGCTTCTCATTCTCAAGAATCAAGTTGCCATCATGATCAAGAGTTTCTAGCACAATGGTGTTGTGGGTTTTGAACTCTTCAAACTCATTCTTTAGCTTTTCATTGTCATGCTTGAGCTTGACATACTCATCATAGTCATTGCACTCAACCACTTGCTTGCCTTTGCTACTAGATCCTTGCTCAATGCTCTCATCAATTACACCATCACATGATGTAGCTATATCAATCTTAACAACATCATTAGTGGCATCATGTGGCTCATTGGGTAAAAATTCTTGAGCAATAACAAGGGTATCATGATTAACCTTAAGAGTGGTATATTTATCCTTTAGCTTGTTATGGCTAGTGATGAGCTCTTTGTGCACCCACTCAACTTTATCATGTTTATCTTTGAGCTCTTTCTTAGAAGATTTGAGCTCCTTGAGTTTGGATATCATAGCATCATTTGCTTCTCTAAGCTCAACACTAGCCTTTTCGGCTATCTCACATTTAGCTAAAAGAGAATCATTCTTAATCTCAAGCTTTTCATTTTTAGCTTTAGTCTTTATAATGATCTTAGTGTATTTCTTTAGTAATTTAGCAAGATCATCATAAGTAGGTGACTCATATTCATCATCGCTATCACTATCACTATCATCATTATGAGCATGATCATCACCACTACTATCATCATCATGTGATACCTTGCATTCACCCTTAGCCATAAGGCATAGGTGTGTAGAGGATGATGGCGGTGGAGGCGGTGAAGATGATAAGGCAATAGCAATGGCGGCCACCTTCTCGTTGTCACTTTCATCATCTGATGATCCACTAGATGAATCAATGTCCGTGAGCCAATCACCGACAATGTAAGCCTTTCCACTCTTCTTCTTCTTGTGGAAGTCCTTCTTCTTGCCATCTCTCTTCTTGTATGGCTTGTTCTTTTTCTTCTCATCTTCATCTTCATTGCTTGAGTCATCTCTCTTGCCCTTGTTCTTGTTCTTGAACTTGTCTTTCTTGGGCTTTGTGCATTGGTGAGCTAGATGACCAAGTTCTCCATAATTGTAGCAATCCATTTCGGAGATTGGCTTCCTTCTAGAGCTAGTGAAGAACTTCTTCTTCTTGCCATCAAACTTGATGCCACTCTTATTTAGCTTCTTAAGCATCTTGGCGATCTTCTTCACCATGAGAGCAAGACTTTCATCATTAACTTCATCTTCACTTGAGCTCTCATACTCAAGTCTTGCCTTGCCCTTCTCTTGGCTAGCTTTGAAAGCTAAGTCCTTATCTTTCTTCTTGGTAGAGGATGAGCCATCTTGTGGCGTGATGTGCATGTACATCTCATGAGCATTGATCTTCCCCAAGATTTATGTCAGTGTAGCAGTGGAAAGATCACCTTGATGTAGCACGGTCACAATATGCCCATATTTGTCAATGAGGAGGACACTCAAGATCTTTCTTACAACATCAGATGATTGCATTTGAGTGAGTCCAAGTCCATTGACTTCCTCTACAAGAACATTCAAACGTGAATATATTTCATTAGCACTTTCCTTAGGAAGCATTTCAAAAGAGTTAAGCTTTTTCATGACAAGATGATAGCGTTCCTCATGCTCACTCTTAGTTCCCTCATAGAGCACACAAACATCTAACCATAGTGCATGGGCGTCTTTGTGATTCCTCACCCGATTAAACACATCTTTGCAAAGGCCTCTAAAGATGGTGTTTCGAGCCTTTGCATTCCACTTCTCATAATTAACCTCATCGCCTTGTAGGTTAGTAGCATCCTAAGGTTTTGGGAAGCCTTGTGAGGCGGCTCTAAGTATACCAATATCTAGAGCCTCTAGATACGCCTCCATGCGGATTTTCCAACAAGGAAAATCATCTCCCTCAAAGATAGGAGGAGGTCCATCCCTATGAGACATCTTGCTCTAGGCGGTTAAGCCTAAAAACATGAGCACAAGGCTCCGATACCAATTGAAAGGATCAAGATGCCCAAGAGGGGGATGAATTGGGCTAATTCTAAATTTCTTTGCAATAATTAAATCCTATGGTTAGCCCAATTAACCCCTTGTGCCTAGATAGTGTTTCTAATTGTTCTACCGCACAAAAGACTTGCAACCAAAGTTCCAATCCTACTCGAGCATGGCAATTCTAAGAATGTAAGGATATGAATTGAATTGCTCAAAGTAAATGCTCAAAGTAAATAGAGAGAAAGGAACATTGCGATGTTTTGTCAAGGTATCGGAGAGTCGCCACTCCCCACTAGTTCTCGTTGGAGCACTTGCGCAAGGGTGTAACTCCCCCTTGATCCCGTTCAAGGATCAAGTGCTCTCTATGGGTTGATTATTCAACACTCCGTCGCGGTGAATCACCCACAACCGCTCACAACTTGAGTTGGGTGACCCACAAGCTCCACCGGATGATCACCAAACTCCCAATCACCACCAAGCCATCTAGGTGATGGTGATCACCAAGAGTAACAAGCATGAACTCTCACTTGACCATGACAAGCCTAATGAGAAGGTAGATACACACTTTGCTACTCTTGATCTTCACTAATGAGGTCTCTCTTTTGGATTCTCAAATCTCAATCACCTCACTAGGACCTTGCTCTTCTTAGCACTCTCTAAGGTGTTTCTCAGCTGTTGGAATGAGCAAAAGTACCCCCACACACGAGTGGAGGTGGTATTTATAACACCAGCTGAAAAACGAACCGTTATGTGCCTCTACGGGATGACCGAACGCTCTAGTCATGTTGACCAGACGCTCCGGTTAGTATACCCCTAACTCCAGTGTTTACAGTGTGACTGGATGCTGGACAGCGTCCGATCAGCACTGACCAGACACGTTCGATCGTGATTTTTCCTCTCTGGAACCTTACTGGAGTCGACTGGACGCTGCCTCTCAGCGTCCGGTCAAACCAGACACAAACACCTTGGTCAAATGAACTAACCGGACCCTGAGCCATCGTCTGATCAAACTAGAGCCAGCGTCCGGTCAGTATTTGACCCTCCATTCACTTCCAACTCTCGATCATATGTGAATGAAGTTTGCTCTATTGGATCTAAGGGCTATCTTGGAGCTACCTAGTACTAGTTTTAACAAGTGTGCACCACACCTAACTCATTAGACTCACCTAGGTCAAGCTACCTGTCCATACCCCCTTAATAGTATGGCTAAAGGAAAAACAAAGTCCTAAACTACTCTAAGTGTCTCTCCAACTCCAATCGACACTTAGAACTAGTCCATCCTTAACCTTATCGTCCATCCTTTGAAAACCTAAATGATTTCCATCATAGGGGCATGACCACCTCGATTGCCCAATCGATCTCCATTACCATGACCTAACTTAATTGTCTCTGCAAAACACACGTTAGTCATAGTAATCTTATATTGTTATTAATCACCGAAACCCTACTAGGGGCCTAGATGCTTTCAGATGAAATACCTTCTTATGAAGAAATTATGCAACAAAACCTTAATTATGCTAAAGTTTGCACTAGTCAACAAAAGAAGCTTGGAAAAATAAAAGAAAAGCTAGATAGTTCACAAAAAGCATGCAAAACTTTGCTTGAACAATATGAGAATTTTGCTAATCTTAATGGTCAACTATCTACTAAAATTGAGCAACTTGATGCTAGTGCAACAACAAATGCATGCACAATCAATGATGAGCAACTTGTAAAGAAAAATGAAAAATTAAAAGAAAAATTAGCTAGCTCACAAGATGCTTATAAAACTTTGCTTGCTAAAATGGAAACCATGTGCAAACATTGTGATGAGCTAACTAATAAAGTTGCTAATCTTGAAGCCGTTAGCACTACCCCCACCAAGGTATCTAAAAAGAAAAGTTCTATCATTAACATGTCTATAAAGGATGCCTCTACTTCTTGTAATGATTTATTTTTAGACTCACCTTTGTGCTACCAAGTTTATGTTGAGAAAGTTGTTGTAGATACATGCACACAAGAAGTTGCAAAGGAGAATAAGCAACTCAAGCAAGAAGTAGCTCACCTCACCAAGGACTTGAGTCAAGTGAAAGGCAAGGCGAAGCAAGCCCAACTTCATCAAGATAACACCGTCAAGGGAGTGAAGAAGTTTGATGAAGGACAAACCGTGGTTTGCTACGTGTGCCACAAGGAAGGTCATAAGTCCTATGAGTGCAAGGTAAAGAATGGGGGAGGAGCAAAGAAGAAAGAGAAGAAGCAAACAAGCAAGCTCTCCAACACCTACACCAACAAGGTGGACAAGAAGGCCTCCACACCCTATCTATTGAAGAAAAAGAAAAATGACAAGGTGGTGGCCATCAAGGTGTACAAGAAAGCCAACAATGGGGTCAAACGCTTTTGAGTGCCGAAGGAAATCATTTTCAACATGAAGAGCACCAAGAAGGTTTGGATCTCAAAAGGGAAGTGAGAAGTCTGATGGACGACGGGGAATTTGGAGACTTGGCAAACTATGGATGCATTTCATGGGGTGCATCATGATGGACAAAATTATTGCCAAGTGGGTTAGTGAATACTATGAACCCAAATTCCCCTTTCTATGTTAGGTAACTAGATTCAATTTACTTCAATTGGTATTAGATTTAAATTTTCCAACAATTGGAATCTTTTAGCATCTAGTTACTCCTCATGCCTAGGTTTGCATTTGCATTCTTATATATTTAGCCATATATACACTAGGTATTTCATATGGTAGGCTTGCTCGGTTTCATTCTTATTCCTTGGAGCAATCCTACATGGTTTAAAATTGTTTAGGAGCACGGCACATAGCTTGTCTTACAATTGTTCATCTAATATGTGCCAAAGTCCAAATTGTAGATAATCTCTCCCGGATATCACCTTCAAAAATGACTCTCACATTCATATGATGTCATCTTTCAAGTGGTATTTTTTATTCTAAAATCAATGTGCACGTTTCCTACAAGTATTCCACATTTGTGTGCACAAATATAGGGAGAGGTTACTCTACAAGTTGGATGCTTTGAGACTAACACCTTTTCAAGCTTATCATGTGTGTAGTAATCTCATTGCAAGGAAAATGGAGTCCTCGGAGTTAAGCATCATACTTCAAACATCCACCACCTATTGCAAATGGTAGAAATCAAATTGATTTCCACATGTGGTATTTCTAAACTGATATCATTTGGATATTTATATGCTTTCTCCATGCATTATATAGATTAAATTCCCTTATGCAATACTTTGCCAATTATGCATATGCTTTGCCTTCTATCATATGTATGCATATATTTAGGGGGAGCTTAGTCTATATAATGTGAGAGTCAAATTTTGTGATCTATTTCACTCTACACACAAAGGATCATAAAGTTTGACCCTTCCTTGTGCTACTAATGTCTTCCTTTTTGGTGTTTGATTCTAAAGGGGGAGAATTTAGAGGACCAAAAGCAAGCATTAATTTGTAGTAATGGTCCGAGAAAGAGAGGATAGTGGATTATGGATTAGCCTATGTAATGGGGAGAATTTATAGGAAGCAAGGCTTAAATCCATAATACCAAATGGGGACATTTGCAAGGGCAAGATAAGTTTTTATGTAATCTTACAAGTAGTATCTTTTAGCATCATATAATCTTGCCTCTTGCATTGCATCCTAGCAAGTAGGTAGTTTTAAAAATTTTAAAATTCTATTATTTGCTTGCTTTGGCCATGTTGTCATCAATCACCAAAAAGGGGAAGATTATAAGGAAAATGGACCCTAGGCCCATTTACTTTGGATTTTGGTGTTTGATGACTAACACAACTAAATTGGACTAATGAATTTGCAAGTGTTTGTTTTGTAGTTCAATAGGGTGCAAGACATGACTTGGACGAAGGCGACGTGATGATCCGAGGATCAACACCACAAGCAAGACCTTAGGAGCACAAGAGAAGACCCAAGATATCAAGCAAAGTTTAAGCATGAAGATAGAAACCAAGCTGTACGTAAGATCATGAAGAAATGAGCTCACAGATGTGACCGGATGCTCCGATCAGTAGCTCAGCATTAGCAAGCAATGACCAGACGCTGAACAAGTGAATCGACCGGACACACCGATGGCACTGTTCATCAGTTCGACAACACACTCAGCAAGTGATCAGATGCTGGCGACAAAACCGACCGAACGCAGGACAACAGCGTCCGATCGAGTACAGAGAGGTTCCAGAGCGGTGAACTTGCAATCGGACGCGTCTGGTGGCAAGTGACCGGACGCTGGCAGCGTCCGATCAGTTGTTCGCGGCTCCAACAGTCGGGACGACTGGACATGTCTGATCAGGACGACTCCAGCATCCGGTCAGTAGCAGAAAAGTAGGATTTCGTCCCCAATGGCTACTTTCTCAGTGGGGCTTATAAATACAACCCCAACCGGTCATTTGAGTAAGGTGGAGCTAAGGAAACATACCAAGGGTGTTGATATACCATTTTAGTGATCTCCACTTGCATACTGCTTAGTGTTTTATTAGGTGATTAGCGTAGGTGCTTTGTGAAGTGCTTAGGTTGATTAGACCACCGCTTATGCGCTTGCCCTAGGTTTAGGCCTAGTGTTTAGTTAGGTTTGCATATCTCTTACCACTCGGTGCTTGCGCGCACCATTGTTGTACATCGGAGGGGCTTGTAGTCTTGCGAGATCACACCAACCGCGTTTGTGGTGTGGCCGCCACCATGTACCAGAGGGAACAAGGCCCGCGACGTTTTGGCCGAAAGCTTGATAGTGAAGACAACGGGGAGCATCCGGAAGAGGCTTGTCGAAAGGCACGTCGGAGACCCACTTGCGCGTGGGGAAGGCCCAAGGCTATCCATGGAGTTACCCAACTGGGAGCTTGGCCCTTGCGAGGGATTCCTTGCGAGGGGCTCCAACGAGGACTAGGGGAAGCTTGTGCGCTTCTCGATACCTCGGTAAAAATACTAGAGTCATCGACGGGGTTTTGCATATCTTTACCTTGCTCTTTAGCTTCCGCATTTACATTGATTGCATTACTCCTTTTGCGGTAGAGATAGCAACACATTAGCAAAACCATAGTTGCACATTTAGATAGTTTGTCTTTTGCATAGGTTTTGCTAAGGTTAGAAAAAGAGGCCACATTTTAGAGTTAGAATTTTAAGTTGCCTAATTCACCCCCCTCTTAGGCGTCACGATTCCCTTCAATAGTATTTGGTTGAGTAGAACTTTAGATATAGCCAAAATAAGTAGCTGCTGTTTATAGCAGGAATTGACTAAGTCAATTGTAGTTGTTTGTCTTATGTGATGCTTGTGTAGATGCTTAGGCTAATTGAGATTAGTTCATAGTTCAAAATCTACCCAACGAAATTTAGATAGGGTAAATTTCTTAGATTTCTGTAGGGTGGTAGATCACAGATCGAAAGCTGAAAGTGGTAGGAACACCACACACAAGTAGATCACCCTCAATCCTAAAAATCATCTCAACAACAAGAAGAATACAAGTGTAGCAACACAAACACAGGATGACACAAGAATTTATCCTGTAGTTTAGCTCGCCACCAAGGCTTGCCTAAGCCCACGTTGTTGAGGTATACCACTAAGGCTTAGGGATTTGCAACCCTTTATAGTATGACTTTTTTTATACTCAAATTCAATATATAAAAGAATTTAAACCTTCTTTGAGTTTGAAGCCATCTATATTTGTAGTTGGGGGCTCCTCCATTTCATGTAGCATCCTCGAATATAAATTCTCTACTTGTCATCTCGGTAAATCTCATTAGTTCTCTAATTACAAGGTCATTATCACCAAAACCCACAATTAAGGCTTGATTGCACTTTCAATCTCCTCTTTTTTGATGATTGATGACAACCCAATTAGAGCTTACAAAAAAATATGAAATAAATACTGAGACTTTTTGAGCCATGGGTGTAGAGTCTCCCCCTAAATATGTGAATAGAGAATTGAATTCTCAAATTGGCATAAGAAGCCAAAATTCACATTTTAGTGAAAGTGATGGGGCTTCCCCTACATCTAAGCTCCTATGGGGTGCTGCATACTGTGTCAAGTATGTAAAACATGATGCAAATGACAGTTTATGCATGTATGTGCTTGCTGCTGTGCGGCAGAGCCACACCTGACTGTATGAGCAAGACAGAGTCAAGCATGACACAGCTAGCTTAGACAAAAGGATATGCTACCTAGCACAATAGGATGACTTCTAATCCACACAATGATATATGTCCATATCTGATAAACAAAGAGTCAAATAGTAGCATTATTTCACAATTTAAAGTTTTGAGCAACTCTCAAACTTTCCACCTAGTGAAGACTAACACCCACCGAATAGGACATGAAGCACAACTGTTGTGAAAAGTTGTTGACCCCTCTAATTTTCTCCCCCTTTGGCATAAAGCACCAAAAAGAGAGGAAAAGAAGAAAGATCAACACCTACTCGTCATCTCCCTGGATGTTAGTCCAATCAATATCATCACCTCCTACAGCAATCCCGGCACCACCATCACAATCATCGTCGTCGGAGTCAATACATGCACGGCCCTGACGGTGAGTGGTGGTGGTGTAGCATGTGAAACAAGTGGAATGCCTCGGCTCCTATCTCTGATGGTATCCCTCTAGGGTCTTATCCCAATCTGCTGCTCGTCCCTGCTGCTTCTCCTCCTCATCTGAATCTATGTCAAAGAGACTTAGAAGGTCATACTATGGAGGAGGTGGAATAGGAGGAAGTGGTGGAAGGTCCTATCCATGCTACTGACATTGCTCAAGCTATGTCTCATACGCTCTATCAGCTGCATAGGTGCACTTCCAAAGATTGCCTTCAACCACTTGCCAAACTTCTTCATCTTGCCTCCACTATGAGACCTAGAGCGGGGAGATTTAGGGGGTATCTATATGAGCATGAGAGCTCCCCACTCCCTGAGTAGCTATAGCATGCTGAGTCTTCTCAATTTTATAGACGGTGTACATCCTATCCTTCAAAAAATAAAATCCAGTGACACTCTCAATCATGAACATGAGGTAGGGGCATAGGGCAGACCCCTCCTCCCATCCTCCACGACAAATCTTAATTCAATCCACATGAATCTAGGGAGATTGAACATGTCCCCACCTAGAGCAAATCTAACCAACACATTTCTCACATAGCCATTAATATCCGAGGCTGGTCCATCCTTTGGGTTGATGGTGTTCCTGTTGAGGTTGTTGAGGATGTAATAAAAGCTGTGTAGACCACTCCTCTTGCCATCTACAATCCTTCTATCTCTCCATATGTAACTGATGTCATGGATCTCAACTCGAGGCTCATCATGAATATAAGTGTAACCTCTGTGCTCCTCCCCAAAGCTAAGAATCCAACTAAAAGTGATAAAGTTGACTCGGTAGTGTCGACCATCAGTCATCCAGTGAATCTCATCAGAGGTCTGGTCATAGAAGTTTGTGGCATGAAACTGTGCAAGGACTTCCTCATTCTAGTTATACTAGAAACCCATGATGTCTGAAAGCTAGAACCTATCACAAATTTTGATCACCTTGTCAAACTCAGGCTCCTCCTTCTGCATCTCATCCCAATCAATATACTACATCTTAATGATCTTGGTTTTCTTAGATGAAAGAATGACAGTGGCATAAAAGTTGGAATAAAACTCATTCCAAAATCTGTAATCAATGTCCAAATCTTTGTGCACTGCATAGGGATTGATCTCCCTTGCCTCTTCCATCAATGCCAACGCTTGGAATAGTTGACAATTGCATGCTGGCGGGAGTCATCTGGAGGTCTCATGATGATCTCAACCTCAAAATCTCTCATGCATCTGCCATCAAACTCAGAAAGATACTGTGGGGTGTCAAGAATGACATTAGTGGTACAACCTATCATCTCTAGCCTCTCCTCATCTTCAATGTATTGCTCATGCCTCCCCTTGTCACCAAGTCCCCTTGGAGCTGCACTACTGCCTGCTGCTGTTGACCTCCCTCGACCACGGCGAGGTGGATCCTTGTCTCTTTGCTCATTCATATTCCTTTTCCCCCTTCAGTCATTATCTTTGTGCTCCATATTCTCAACCAAGGATAGGAGAGAGGGAAGAAACTACTCGGGCCAGGGGTAGTAGTAGCCGTTAGCATCATTAAGGGAGAGCTGGTAGCTGCCATGGCACTGCTAGAGATTGGCAACACGTGGCCAAGCGACGGTGATGGCGTGGGCGTGAGAGGAGAGAGAGGCGCGGGTGTCGGCATCGGGGGGAAAGAGAGAGAGGGAAGGAAGTTACTACAGTTCTGAGGATAAGAGGAAGAATAAATAGGCCCTGCAGTAAAACTGTTTGGGCCAAATCTCAATTGAGATTCAAAGTGCGGCACTGCCGCATGGCAGGCGCGACACTACCGCACTCTCCAAAATAGTGGGAGTTAGCTATAATCTATATGACTCTCCCTGTATTAGATATGGACACATGTCACCTATATACCATGACCAGAAACAAATAATCAGTACAGACCATGATCATGATACATAAGTTGTCTTTTATAAATCATTTTCATGCACAATATGAAAATTTTCAACTCTTTTGCCTAGATACTAGTTTATCAAACAGAGGCATGCTAAAATTCAAACCACATTACGAGAATCAAGTATATTTAGCTCACTATATAAATCACAAAACCTTGACTCATCGAGGGACTTTGTGAAGATATCGGCTAGTTGCTTTTCGGTGCTCACATGGTGAATTTCGATATCTCCTTTAGTTTTGTGATCTCTTAAGAAATGATGATGGATGTCTATGTACTTGGTTCTAGATTGACTTATGGGATTGTTTGCAAACTTAATGACACTCTTATTGTCACATAATAATGGGATTTTGGTAAAATAACATCTGAAATCTTAAAGGGTTTGCCTCATCTAAAGTAGTTGAGCACAACATGCACTGGCTGCAACATACTCGACCTCGATGGTGAAAAGGGCTATATAATTTTGCTTTTTAGAACTCCAAGACACTAGGGATCATCCAAGGAATTGACATGTCCTAGAAGTGCTTTTTCGATCTACTTTGCAACCGACGTAATCGGAATCCGAATACCCAAGTAGATCAAACTTAGAGCCCTTAGGATACCACAAGCCAAGGTTAGGACTATGTACTAGATATCTCAAGATTCTCTTAACGGCCACTAAGTGACACTCTTTAGGGTTAGCTTAATACTAGCACACATGCACACACTAAGCATAATATCGGGCCTAGATGCGCACAAATAAAGTAGAGAGCCGATCATGGAACAATATACCTTGGTATCCACGGCTTTTCCTTCAATGTTGAGATCAAGATGTCCATTGGTTGGTATGGGAGTTTTGATAGGCTTGGCATTCACCATGTCAAACTTCTTGAGCATATCATTGGTGTACTTTGTTTGGCTAATGAAAGTTTCATCCTTCACTTGCTTGATTTGATATCCAAGGAAGAACTTCAATTCACCCATCATGGACATCTCAAATCTCTTGGTCATGATCCTACTAAATTTCTCACAAAAAGAATGATTAGTACTACCAAATATTATATCATTGACATATATTTGGCGCACAAATATATCTTTCCCAACTTTGTAAGTGAAAAGGGTAGGGTTGGCTTTGCCTATTTCAAAGCCTTGTTTAAGCAAGAATTCCTTAAGGCATTTATGCCATACTCTTGGTGCTTGCTTAAGCCTATAGAGCACCTTTTGGAGTTTGTAGACGTGGTTGGGGAACTTGGGATCTTCAAAACCCGGTGGTTGCTCAATATAGACAAGTTCTTGAATGGGATCATTGAGGAATGCACTCTTCATATCCATTTGATATAGCTTGAAATTATGATGAGCGGCATAGGCTAGAAGCATTTGGATTGCTTCAAGTCTTGCCACCGGTGCATATGTTTCCTCAAAGTCCAAGCCCTCTACTTGAGTGAAACCTTGAGCAACCAATCTTGCCTTGTTTCTTGTCACCACACCATTCCCATCTTGCTTGTTGCGGAAGACCCACTTGGTGCCAATAATATTGGTGTTGGGTCTCTCCACCAAGGTCCACAATTGGTTATTGAGCTCTTCTTGCATGGCCATCACCTAATCTAGGTCTTCAAGTGCTTGCACAACCTTAAGAGGTTTCAAAGAGGAAACAAACAAGTAATATTGGCAAAAGTTTGCTAAATGTGAATGAGTTGTTACCCCCTTTCGAAGACTCCCAAGAATGTTATCAACAGGATGATCCTGTTGTATTGTTTGCCTTAGCCTTGGATAATCAATGGCCTCTTGTTCATCTTCTAGATCTTCATTATCTTCTTGCTCGAATATAGGTTGTAGGTTCTATCCTTGAATCGGAGTTGGACTTGCTGCTGCTGTCAGAGGGAGTGCAGCACTGCCGCTCTTATGTGCGGCACTGCTGCTCTACTAATTTGTAGTAGGGATCAGCTCCCCCTCAGCATTATGTATGTTAGTGGAACTTTGTTCATCAGCAGCTTGAGGAACCACCACTTCAGTGACTTCATCATCTTGTGGTCTAATATCACCAATAGCCAATTGCTTGATTGCTTTACATGGTGGATCCTCCTTTCCTACAATACTTGAATCAACTTGCTCCATTTGAGAGCCATTAGATTCATCAAATGTTACATCTATCGCTATTTCAACTCTCCTAGAGGTTTTATTGAAAACATGATAGGCATGCTCATTTGATCCATAACCAAGAAGAAAACCTTCATCAACTTTAGGTGCAAACTTAGAGGTTTTGGGTTTCTTATTAAGTATGTAACACTTGCACCCAAACACTCTAAAGTAGGACACCTTTGGTTTGTTACCGGTTAGAAGCTCATATGAAGTTTTCTTCAACCTCTTGTGTAGGTAGAGGCGGTTGATGGCATGGCAAGCGGTGTTGACAGCTTTGCACCAAAAGAGGTCCGATGTCTTGTACTCATCTAGCATTGTCCTTGCCATGTCAATTAGTATACAATTCTTTCTCTCTACTACATCATTTTGTTGAGGGTGTATAGAGTTGAAAACTCATGCTTGATGCCCTCTTCATCAAGAAACTCCTCAACTTGGGTGTTCTTGAATTCGGTCCCATTATCGCTTCTCATTTTCTTGATGGGGAGACCGAACTCCTTTTGAGCTCTTCTAACAAAAGTCTTCACTTTGTCTCTAACTTGACACTTATCAAACAAAAAAAATACCCCAAGTGAAATGGAAATAATCATCAACAATAACAAGACCATATTTATTACCCCTGATACTTAGGTAGACGATCAATCCAAAGAGATCCATGTGTATGAGCTCCAATGGTTGCGTTATGGTCATTATGCTCTTTGGTGGGTGAGGTACGCTAACTTACTTTCCAGCTTGACAAGTGCTACATATCCTATCTTTCTCAAAGTGAACATTTGTTAGCCCAAGGATGTGTTCATCTTTTAGAAGTTTGGCTAAGTTCCTCATCCCAACATGGGCTAGTCGACGATACCAAAGCCAACCCATGCTAGATTTTGTCACTAAATAAGTCTCAAACTTAGCTTTACTTTTGTTAAAATTAACTAAGTAAAGCTTGTTCTTTAATTGACCTGTAAAGACAATAGAGGAATCCTCCCTCCTAAAGACTTCCACACCCTTATCCAAAAAGAGACAATTATAGCCCATCTCACACAATTGAGAAACGGACAACAAATTGTAACTCAACGAATCAACATATAATACATTTGTAATTGAATGCTCAAGGGTTATAGCAACTTTACCGAGATCAATCACATCCTCCTTTGAATTGTCTCTAAAGACAATATTTTCACTTGAGTGCGTCATCAGAGAATATGATGAGAACATACTCCTTTCTCCGATCATATGATTTGTACATCCACTATCAAGCACCCAACTTGATCCACCGGAGGAGTATGCCTGCAAAACATATTTAGTTGCTTGATTTAGGTCCCTAATTTGACTTGGGGCCTTGCATGTTAGTCACAAGAAATTTAGGAACCCAAATAGAAGTGTTCCTATATGTGTTGGCTTTCTTTCCAACATATTTGGCAACCACTTTTCCACTGTTGTTGTTCCTCAAAATAAAACATGAAGTTAAGATTTGTCGAGGTGCATAAGTCTTTGGTTGATAGGCGTACTTATTTATAGTGCCCCACACTGATTCCTTTGGCTTCTGCTAAACCTATTTTTGCTGGGACACCTTCCTCTTGGGCTTAGTTTGATCAAGAGCAGAGTTGGTAGCCTTTCTATTTTTGCGGGGAGCGGTATAGCCGGCCTTCACTGTGGCACTGCCGCGGTACGACACTACCGCTTTCTGTGCAGGCTGATCTATACCAACTTTTTCCATCCTCTCAAACTTGACACACTCATAGCCATTTATGATCTTTCTTCTATTTGTCTTGGCTCCTACAGTGTGCACAAGCCCATGCTTGATTAAGGGGTGTCTCCCTTGCTTGAATTGAGGCACTTTTGAATTACTTGCCTTTTTATCACTTACTTGAACTTTACCACTCAAGCAGCCCTTGCCAATGATCTTATTGAGTCTAGCAATTTCTTTTCTCATTGCCTCCATGTTTGCAAGGTTAGTGGAATAAGCATTCAAATCAACATTATAATATTTTTCATAACCTTGACTAGTGGAGGTAGTGGAATAAGCAGACCTTCTTTTTTTCTCTCTTGCTTCTCTTTTCTCTTTTCTAACTGCTCTTTTTCTTCTTCCTTCTTCTTCATTTTGAGCTTTTTCGGTATCGGTTGCCTCCAGTTGTGGGAGCGTGGAGTTGCTCGCTGTAGAGGCGCTAAGCTCACTGCTATTGGTGTCATGCAACCCAACCCTCTAGATCGATGTTGACGGGCTTCACGACACCAGATCCTCCTCGGGCTCCATACCTCACACGGTGAAGCGCACATGAGGTAACCTAGCTCTGATACCACTTGTAGGATCTCTGGTACGCCTAGAGAAGAGGTGAATAGGCATGTAATAATTCAACTTAAACCGAAGTCAAATTCACCAGTGGCACTGCTGCTCTTTGAGCGCGGCACTACCGCACCTGCAAGAGAGATTAGTTCACAGTTCAAAATCTACCCAACAAAATTTAGATCGGGTAAATTTCTTAGCTTCCTACAGGGTGGTAGATCACAGATCGAAAGCTGAAAGTGGTGGAAACACCACACACAAGTAGATCGGCCTCAATCCTAGAAATCACCTCAACAACAATAAGAACACAAGTGTAGCAACACAAGCATAGGATGACACAAGAATTTATCCCGTGGTTCAGCTCATCACCAAGGCTTGCCTAAGTCCATGTTGTTGAGGTATACCACTAAGGCTTAGGGATTTGCAACCCTACCTCGTTCTCAAGTCAAGAGAGCGAACTCTTGAGATGAGGGGTAATTTTACTTGCTACAAGAGGTGGTTACAAACCTCTTGGGGCTACCACACAAGTTGGCAAGCTCACCGGACAATGCTCTAGCCGGCTAGGAGCCAAGCTTCAAGAGTAACAAACACAACCGCCGACCAAAATATGAACCAAGTGCTCTTTAGAGTTTGGAATCAATGGAGATGCTCTCTTATCAAGTTTTGGACCCTTATCCCTCAAGGATTGATGGGGAAATGAATAGATTTGCTTAGGGGCTTGAGGTCAACAATGGAATGAAAGAGAGAGAGAGCTCCTACTCTATTTTGAGTGTGCTGAAGTGAGAAAGAAGGGACCAGGTTGGTTCGTTACCATTAGAAAAGAAAGAGAAAGGTATATATACCCCCAGGCCTCAACGGTCACTTAAATTGTAGATAATTGTTGGGAAGAAAAAGAAAATGTATATATACCCCCAGCCTCCAACGGACATTGCACCCAAGAGGTCAGGCGAGACAAGGCCACCACCAAAGGGTCGGGCAAGCCAGAGCATATGACCTTGGGGTCGGACAAGACGAAGCCCACGACCAAAGGGTCGGGCGAGCTAGAGCCTATGATGTTGGGGTCGGGCAAGATGGAGCCCGCGACCTTGGGGTCGGGTGAGCTGGAGCCCATGACCTTAAGGTCAGGTGAGACAAAGCCTGCGACCAAAGGGTCAGGAGAGACGGAGCCCACGACCTTAGGGTCGGGCGAGATGAAGCCCGTGACCAAAGGGTTGGGCGAGCCAGAGCCTAGACGAGCCAGAGCCCGTGACCTTAGGGTCGGGCGAGATGAAGCCCACGACCTTGGGGTCGGGCGAGCCGGAGCCCACGACCTTGGGGTCGGACAAGACGAAGCCCACAACCAAAGGGTCGGGCGAGCTGGAGCCCATGACCTTGGGGTCGGGCGAGATGGAGCCCGTAACCAAGGGGTCGGGTGAACCAGAGCCCGCACCCAAGGGGCCGGGTGAGTCAGAGCTCGCACCCCGCAAGACAGTAAGGATAATAGTGAAGTATAGACTGTCTTGACTGTGAATCCGAGGATGCATGTGGTTGTTTGAGCACTTAGTAGCACAGATTAGCTTAAGCATTGTGCCCCCTTTATAGTACGGTTTTTCCTATACTCAAATTAATTATATATAAGAATTTAAACCTGCTTTGAGTTTGAAGCCATCTATATTTATAGTTGGGGGCTCCTCCATTTCGTGTAGCATCATCGAATATAAATTCCCTGCTTGTCATCTTGATAAATCTCATTAGTTCTCTAATTGCGAGATCATTATCACCAAAACTCACAATTAAGGTTTGATTGCACTTTTAGTCTGATCACATTTGCATTCTCAAATCTATTGTTGTTTTCTCTATACACTGTTGGTTCTGGTATTTAGCATATGGCTAGCCGGGCCAAAATCAAATAAAATCTCCATCTGGTAGTTGAAGGTAATTGGTGTTGGACCAGGCTGGCTGGAAGAAAACAAACACAACCTCTCCTAGGCCCGTCTCCATAGCTGTAGGAAATGAAACACACCCTCCCTTGTGTGTGCTCTAGACCAGGCCATGGCTGGCCAGGGCCTAGGTGATGGGCTTGGCCACCCCTGCGCCCTATATCAAATAGGCCCTTGGTTCCCTCGCGCAGCTTCACAAAAATAAATCATGCCGCTTCTGTTGCCATTCCATATCCTCTCCGCCCCCCCCCCTTCCTTCCTTGCTTGCTCCACATATGACCCATCAGCAACAATGTTGGCCGCCGGCATCGCGGAGATGGCTGGCATGCTGCATCGGGTCCAGGAGTGGACGAATGTGCTCAATAGCGCCATCCTCCCCTACTGGTTCTCAACATGAACCTCCACCAAAGCCTCAAGCCAGACTCAGCATGCCACAGGATATCATGTCATCGGACGACGCCTCGGTGGAGGACATCCGGAGTCTGTCTAGCCGGAGTCTATCATGTCGGACGACGACGTCTCGATGAAGGACGTCGTGCTGGCCAGACACTGTCGCATCAATAGTATTGATAGGGATTATGAAATCAACGCATAGATGAAAAAGAAAGAAGCAAGTAGTAACCCAAATGTCAGATCAAATGAGCGCCAAAAGAAGAAAAATCGAGGGGCAGTGAACAGATCAATCCTAAATTAAAGGGGAAAAATCCATCTCTACGCCATGCAAGCGCACGCGGGAGCACCAAAGGGAAAAATTAGAGTGCCATGCAACACACATGGGAGCACCAAAGGCAAAAAACAGTGAGTGCCATGCAAAACCAAAGGGAAAATACAGAGAGTGCCATGCAAAACCAAAGGAAAAAAATAGAAAGTGCCATGCAACGCACACGGAAGCACCAAAGCCATGTAAAATTACCATGTCAACGAGGGATCAAACTTTGATCTTCTTGCCTTAGGCCTCGCTGTGCTAACCACTTGAGTTGTGAAGAAAAAAGAGATCTCAAGAAAAAAATATAATAAGTTGATAATTGCATCAATACATTAGGTTTAGAATATGTTTTCTTCCATGCCAGACCAACAAAAGGTCATCCATCAATACATAGACATGTCATCTTGACCAACAAAAAGTCTTCGAGATAGAGAATTTGCATACCACATATGCATGTTGAAAAGCAAACAAAATAAGCATATGAACACATCACAAGTTGCATTAAGTTCATAAGCTAATCTTTCTCTTGCTCCTAGCACTCATTGTAGGGCTTGGAGAAGCCTTTTTTTTGCTTCTTGTGCCCATGGCAAGGCTGTTGAGAGGTATAGGCAACAACTTATTTTTTGTTATCTGTTGGTTCTTCATTGACCTTAGCTTGCTTCTTCACTTTAGTCTTGGTTGCAACCACTTGTTTGTTTCCTTTAGTCTTGGTTGCAGCACATGTTTTTCTTCCTTTTCGGCTTGATTGCAACAACTACGTGATCAACATTTTGTTGTTGCCTCATGTTGATTAGAACCATTCCTTGACTTGCACTTGGCAAATTTTTTTTGAGACAATAGGAGCTTCATTGGTTAAGCAACTTTAGGGTTACAATCATTTAGTAACAGGCCATCACTACATAAAAAACGATTTTTAGCAACGGTTCGATTTTTTTGTAGGGGCGGCTGGTGATGGAGCCGCCTCTACAGTGGTGTGCTCGGGTGCCCAGACACTAGCTGCCCCTACAAATAGAACAGCAGGGGCAGCTGGTGTTACGAGCCGCCCCTACAAATGGGGTCTAATTTGTAGGGGCAGCTCAATCACCAGCGCCCCTAGAAATGCTATTTGTAGGGGCGACTGGTGATTGAGCCACCCCTACAAATAGCCCCATATTTATAGCTCCAATTTGTAGGGGCGGCTCAATCACCAGCCGTCCCTATAAATGCCCCCCATATAAAACATATGCAGCACCTTCTTCCTTCTCGGGTCACTCACTCCAACCCGTGAAAAAAGGTGGAGAGGCCTTGGGCACCTCCTAAAAATTGCTCTACTAAGGGGGAAGGTTTTGGTCTTAAATCCTTTGGTGGAGAGGTTGTAGAAGGTAAGAAAATGTTATTCCATACTTTTTTTTGAAGTTTTAATGATTGGTTAGTGAGTAATTAGAGTTTTATTTTTCTCTCTCTTCTATGGTGCTTGAGCTACTTATGAAGCAAATTAGACCCAAGTTTTAAATGTACTAGGGTAATTAGGGAGGGAAACAAGATCATATCCTTATTTGGTCCATGTTTCTTGATTTTAGTGAATAATTAGTTAGTTTTATGGATGTTTCATGTGCATGTGGATCTAGATCTAGGGTTTGGTTTTTTTTTATTAATTTCATTTTTGTAAATTTATGTTTGATGAAATTGGACTAGGGTTTGTATGAAAGATATTGGGTAAAGTATAATTATTGCTAATTGTTGTCTTTGAAATTGTTTATTATAATCAATAATTATGTATTTTAATTATTTATGGATAAATGAGCCATTAATTAATTTTTCTTTACCATGGTGTGTTTGTATGCTTCATGTAATTATATTAGATTTATATTCATATATATCTAAAGTATATACAATTATTCTCAAGTAATTATTAATTTGTTTCATTTTTATATATATCTGAATAAGTAGTCCTTTAATGTTTGTTTTGTTGTTGTTGTAAAAGATGGAGTACATGAACTCTTGGATGTATGGTTCGTTAAGGTTCAAGGTAGGTTTTCGTGAAGAGGTGGATAAATTTATTGAAGCCGCAAAGAAGCATGCAAGGACATTGAAAGAGAATAAGAATACAATTATTTGCCCATATAAAAATTGCAAGAACCATATGGCATGGACATATGTGACTATCATCAGATCACATTTGATTATGCGAGAATTTGTTGAGGACTACACAGTGTGGATTCATCATGGTAAAACGGTTATTGTTAACGATGAGGATGAGGAGGAATACGACGACAAAACCATAGAATCCCTATCCCAATATTCAACAGAGCTTGATGCACGAATGGATTTCGAGTTTAGCAATGAACAAGGTGGTGATGCTGGTGGTTGGGATGGTAACGATGAAGGTGGTGCCAATAATGATGGTGGAGCACGTGTCGGGGATGAAGATGATTTGGAGGACATGATTCGAGCCCTTAGACCAGAGATTTTACTAAATAGCCTGAAAGATCTAGAAAATTTAGAAATGGTGACAAAAGCATCAAAGGAGACTGTGTATGGTGTTAAAAAGGGTTGTCCGATACATTGGACATTGCTATATTTTATGCTTGAGCTGCTCATCCTGAAGGCTAAGTACGGCTGGTCAGACTGTAGTTTCAATGATCTATTGCATCTCCTGTCATGGGTGCGGCCACAACTAAACTCAGTTCCCACCAACACATACCAAGTGAAGAAGGTCATAAGTCCATTGATAATGGGGGTTGAAAAAATCCATGCATGCCCCAACCACTGTATACTTTTTTGTGGCGAAATGTTCAAGTCACTGGCAGTGTTTTCCTAAACGCTAAATGGTAAACAGTCGGTCTCCTACCATTTATCCATTATTCGGGCAAAACGTCCCATTAAACGGGCTAAACGGCCAATTAAACGGGGTAAACGGATGATTAAACGGAAATGGCGCACCACCGTGTAGCGTTTACATGGTGTTTAAATGGGCAAAACAACCGTTTAGGTGAACAGTGGTCACTGGATAAATGTCCCCGGTGTGGGGCCAGCCGGTACAAGAACAATGACCTTTACGGTGGGGATGAAGCCTCCACGGGGAAAAAGAGGAATAAGAAGGGTACAAAAAGGTGGTACAAGAATCTCAACCCCCAGAGGACACTCCATTAGGCAACGATGCAAAGCAGAGAAGAATTCCTGCCTTGGTAACATGGTACCTGCTAGTGACCGACCGCTTGAGATGTATCTTCCTAAACCCTAAAGAAGCCGCACTCATGACATGGTGGGATGATGAGCGCAAGGTGGATGATGATAAGATTACACACCCGGCTGATTGTAGTCAGTGGCAAAGGTTTGATGAGAAGCACAAAGAATTCAGCGATGACCCAAGGAATGTATGGTTTGGCTTGAGCACCGATGGAATGAATCCCTTCAATGAGAGGATGAGCGACCACAGCACATGGCCAGTGATCTTAACCATGTACAACATCCCAACATGGTTGTGTCAGAAGAGAAAGTACCTTCTCCTCACTATTCTTATTTCTAGCCCTAAACAACCAGGCATTGATATAGACGTGTTCCTCGAGCCTTTGATGCAAGAAATGGAGAGGCTATGGAGGCATGGGGAGCAGATGTACGATGCGTTCCGAAAGGAGGACTTCATATATAGAGTAATAATATTTGTTACTACCAATGATTACCCCGTGCTATTTGCTTTGTCTAGATAGATCAAAGGGAAGACAGGATGCTTGGTTTGCTTGGATGGTACTACATGGGTGTACCTAGATGCATCCAAGAAGATAGTTTACCTAAGGAACCGATGCTTCTTAAAGACAAGTCGCAAGTACCGCAGTAAATTATTCTTTAGATTTTATGACAACGCCCCAGAGATTGAATCCCCTCCGGAGAGACGTCATAACAGAGAACATGTGTATAGAATGGTGAAAAACATACGCGTCGTCTATGGAAAGAAGAATCCGGATGGGACGAACAGAGATAGAAGCACACCTCCTATCGAAGGAGTACCTTTCAAGAAACAATCGATCTTCTTTCAATATCTGCCTTATTGGCCAGACTTGGAGGTCCCCCATACCATTGATGCTATGCACGTGTAGAAGAATGTCTTTGAGAGTCTCATTGCTACCTTGATGGACACAGGCAAGTCAAAGGATGGTCTGAAAGCACGGAAAGACATGGTGCAGCTAAATGTGATGCCACAGCTTCACCTGATACCTGAGGCTAATGGAAAATACACTCTACCCGTGGTGTGCTTCAACCTAACCTAGAAGAGAAGAGGGCTATATGCACTTTCCTGAGGGGGATCAAAGTCCCGACTAGGTTTTCAGCAAATGTGAAGAAGCTAGTGTCGATGAAGGACTTATTAATAACACACTGCAAGGCTCACGATTATCTAATGAGATGCCACATTCCTGAGATGCCACATTCTTCCCTGCCTCCTAGCGAGCATGTGCCTGATGAGATGCCACAACCTTCTCCAGCTCGTACCGAGCAAGTGCATCATGAGATACCACAGTCTTCTCAACAAGCATAGCCGATACATGAACAACGAGTGCCTCCTAAAGAAGCTGCAGCACAAGATGATGAGGACGTGCCTGAATGGGAACTTCGAAAGAAGCATCCAATCACCATAAGGCCAGTTTATGTTCCGATCAAAGATGTCTCGTCAGTGTCCAAGTGGTATTCCCATGACCAGTTCAAGCCTGAGAACCAAGTTAAAAAAGTCCCATCACGGGGTTCCGAGGAGGCCATCACTAGCAAACTCCACCAAATTGCAAAGCAGTATCCAAATGATGATGCCATCAAATGGTCAAAGGATTGCCCGAAAACATATGAAAGAGGCAAACCCTTCCTACCAAATCGGGACATCCAGCGCCTACCACTTGGAATGAGAAGGTTCCATGATTGGTACTTGCGTGTTCTCCCAACGAGCATAGATATCATATAAGCATGCTTTCCCACCGGCACATTTGGAAGCCCAGCCGGGAAAATTGTCTTTGACTTCAATGACATGCAAACATGCTTTCACCTGAGAGAAATGGAGATGAATCTAATTCACACGTGGTGCCTGTAAGTCCTTGTCCTCTCGATATGATATGAATGTAATCTTTGAATTTTGTTGTAACTAACCCACACCGTGATTTGTAGAATGCAAGTGCACATTGTCAAACAAATGCCAAGTGTAAAAGTCGGGTATGTGGACCCTCAAGCTATAGCCCAAACAAATTTCAATTACCCTAAACAGTGGACACTTGATGCTAAAGAGCTAGCTGCTGCAAAGACTCTTCGGGAGAAAGAGCACATCCGTACGACGAAACTAAGGGAAGAGTCCCTTAAGGTTACGGCATACATTGCCCTGGCTTTCAAAAATCTCTAACAACACTCTACTATATGGCTACCATACAACTTCGAGTAAGCTCAACTCTATACTTAAAACTTTGTTTGATATATTTTATTCGATGCAAAAAAGCTTATCTAGTTCTATGATTAAATCCATGCAGCAACCACTGGATTTGTATAGCCGTCGATGTCGGGAGGAGCATGGCATGGGTCTTTGATTTATTAGATAAGGACTTGGCGACATACAAAGACTTCATATCGATTCTCAAGACGTATACATATCGACAATCCTCATTAGCTTATATGTTTGTATACATATTTGTAACGTTCACTTTTGGATACTAACAAGTTGTATTTGCTAAAATAATTCAAACAGGGCATTTAGGTTCTATGTCACTAATCATCATAGAAGGCATGATCCAGCAAGGAAGAAAAAGCTGGCTATAAAAACACTATGTGCGGTAAGTATAACTTACTTCTTCAGTACTCCATTATATGGCTGTCAAAAGCATTACTTAATATTTTCATATGCAAAACACACAGTGCCCTAAGCAGAAGCCTGGGAGTGTACATTATGGATATTATATATGTTCTATAATGAGTAACACCAGTGTCTACAGGAGACACTCATTAAGGGTAAGTTTGAACCTCTTCACCCGTAGTATAAAAACTTCGTAAATGGTATGAAATACTAAACCGAAACTTGTTCTCTTATAGTGGAGAGAAGAGAAAGGAATGAAAAGAGACCCATACAAGGATGACCAACTCTTAGAGCTCATCGGTGACCTTTGCAACTTCATATTGGACCAGATTGTACACGTCAGAGGCGCCTACCATGACCGAGAGTCTGAGTTAGGTACAAATCCTCAGTACCAACACCTTCGTGAGACTGAAAGACTAGCTCTAGGACGTTGATAACAATGTGTATGAAATTTATATATTTAATGATGGATTATATATATTCTTGTGAATTGGACTTGTAATTGTAGTTTATAGAATACTCTTGTGCTTGTAGTCGCGGTCGCGGGACGTTCGGCAACGCGAACGCGGTTCGGAACGCTGGTCGCGGAGCGTTCGGCAACGCGAACGTGGTTCGAAACGTTGGTCGTGGCACGTTCGGCAACGTGTTTTTGAATTGTAAATTTGATTTTTTGGGCGGAAAAACGTACTGTAGGAGCGGTTCTAGATTGAACCGCCCATACAAATACCTGTTTGTAGGGGCGGCCTAGGAACTGCCCCTACAAATACATGATTTGTAGAGACCCTTGCGTAGAGGCGGCTGGATAAACCACCCCTACAAATAGTCTACAACCGCCCCTGAAAACCCTTTTTGAGGTAGTGCATGCAAAGCTATCGGGAGATCATGCCACTCCACCGCGATAAGCTCACGCGAGATCTGTCTAGCATATTTATGAGCCACCCTATTACAAGATCTACTTGCATATACAAAGGAAAACTTATCAAAGCTCCTACTAAAACTCTTGACTGTCGATCGCTGTTCATCTAGGGCAGTGACGAAGCCAGCGATGGGGCTAGGGGGGCTCTAGCCCCCCTACCGATCTTGGGCATGTGGAGCCTCCCCTAAGCTCTTTCTTAAAATTTTATGCATATATGTATTAGGTAGGAGGAGCTAAGGTTAAGAGAAGATAAAAAAATCTCTATTCTTTTATTTAACCTCTCCTAAATTTTTTTCTAGCTTCATTACTGATCTAGGGAGCTCTATAGTCACCAGCCCCAAGCAATCAGTTTCCAGGCAAACCTTGGCAACACCACGTTTTGCCTCGCTAGCAGACCTTCCCCGCAAGCCAACGCCTCCATGAACATAGCATCAGCGCCCCTCGCATGCCAGGCTGCACGCCTGCAAGGAAACGCCCATCGTGGTCTCTCAGTACCACGACAACCGCGCCGCTGTTATATGCTGCAGAGAAAGCTCCATCTGCATTACATTTGTACCATCCATCCGACGGTTTCGTCCATCCTTGACAGACTTGCTCCTTCTAAGATTTATGCGGATGCATGATCTGCCACAGGTCGAAAGCCGTGTCTCGAGCCCATTCCATAGCTCGCCATACCGGGATTGGCAATTCACCGTGTCGCCTTTTATTAGGGCTTGTTTAGATGCAAAAATTTTTGCAAAATGGATACTATAGCGTTTTCGTTGTTATTTGATAAATAGTGTCCAATCATAGTCTAATTAGGCTTAAAAGATTCGTCTCGTGAATTCGTCTAAACTGTGTAATTAGTTTTATTTTTTATTTATATTTAATGCTTCATGCATGCGTCCAAAGATTCGATGTGACGGGGAATGTGAAAAATTTTGCAAAATTTTTTGCAAACTAAACTGGACCTTACTTGAAGTCCACAGCGACCACATTCCACAGAGGATCACCGACTTGCACCTGGCAATATAAGGCATCATGCGAGAAGAGTAAGCAACAATTACAACTCTAAATTTCTCTATCATATATTCAAATTCATGTTTGATAGCATGTTGAGGAAGTGCCAACTTAAAACTCATCAATATTAGGATATGCGCTACCCACTATATTGGTGGGTCTTCTATATCACTAGGATCATGTCCATGTATTGCAACAGAAAAAAGATAATACTACGAGAACTTGAGTTAAAACATGTTTTGTGCTATTAAAAAATATTTTAAGCTTCCACGTCATGAATATTAGTACTTTTGTATATATATTTAGTAAACTTCATAAAAGTTTGACTCCTTGATAAGCAAGATGTGTACTTATTTTGGGACAGAGGATTCGGCAAAAATGCCTTCCCTTCCGATGCCAAGGGCAAGCGGGGTGTTTGACTCTTTCGGTTTCGGTAGGTGGACAGGGAAAAGCCGTGCCAATCTGTCAGATGTGCTAAAGTGCCTACCTCTGTCAGCGAGTTAGAACATAGCACAAAATCAATGTAGACTATGCTTTTTGATGAGGAATTGGGTGAAGCCAACATCAAATATTTTGGAACTAAACAATACATGTACAAGTATCATCTTGGAAGATGGGCGTAAGGTGGAAGGGTTAAGGTGATGTTCTATCAAGAGGGGTCATGGCATCAAAGAATCATCCTAGGTTTTGATTACATGACCATTCATACACCATCTGAGTAGCAGGAGTAAAAGGTGGCACTCTTCCAGAATGGAAGAGATTCAAACCAAGAGAGTAGAATGAAGCTATCAATAGACTTACGCAGTTGGTAGAAGGAACTAGTGTATATATAGACATCATACGAGAATTTTACGTATGTCTGTTTTCCTTTAAGCAGATATATCCGAAAATATGAGTAATATATCTTTTTCTTCATCTCTAAGAAAAAAATAAACTACTCCCTCCATTTCAAATTATTAGATATGTTATCTTTTTTAATACATTGTTTTAGCTATATATATATATATATATATATAATGTATATCTAAGTGTATAGCAAAAGTTACGAATCTAGAAAGCCAAAACGTCTTATAATTTGGAATGAAGGAGTACTCCCTTGATCCCATCATAATGTTTTACTTGTCTTTTTCTACTTTCTCTTTTTTTAAAGTGTAATAATTACATTTTTATAAGAGTATATATATAATTTTTTTGCGTATGATATATATAATTTCTTATTAACAATTGATCTCTTTTTCCAAAACCCTAAGTGCACTTGCTCAGGACGGAGGGAGCAGTAATTCGTGAATGGCCTTTCGAATAGACAGCACGAACAACGCAGCCACGCAGGCAACAGCCGCCTGCCGCTCCAAAGTCCAAAGCAGCCCGTGATTACGTCAGCGCCCGCGTACTCCTCCCTTCTTCCTCGCCGCCCCGCCCCCTTTGTCGTCGCGTCCTCCTGTTGAGGCCTCGGCACGAGGGCACGCGATCCCGTCACCGTTCACCTCCTTCTCCAAACACTAGCTCCGCTTCCCGTTCCCATCCCGCTGTAACGCCGCAAGATCGGGAGGGGGACGAGGAGAGGTCGGCCGGGAGGAGATGCACCGAGACCGAGGCGTCTCGGCGGCGGCGGTCCCCGGTGACCGGAAGCGGATCGGCGAGCCGATGGACAGATCGTCTCCGTCTACGTCATGGGGGTTTTCCGGAGGCCGCGAGAAGGAGCGGATCGGCGCGGGGAAGCAGCCGGAGATGCCTCGCTCAGGCGGCGGATCCACCGCCATGTCCAAGAGCAAGCTCTCTGACGGTGAGCGTTGCTTGCCATTATGCTTTCATTATTTTGTGGGTTTTCTTTGCTCTGTTGGTAAATTTTTTAGGCCTGCTAGAGGTGGATTTGTACGCGGTTAAAGAATTGTCAGTAGAAACGTATACATTGCTTACCAGCTGATGGGTACTTCCTTTTTTCACGATTTCTGTGTATTGCTGTTCAGTCATATATGCTTAACTTTCTTAGTTTGTTTGACTGTTTTTTTTTTGTGTGGATCTTGTATGCATATGAGGAATTTCTAGGTGGGCACAGTAAATAACTAGGTACTTCTACAAAGTTACCCAAGTGTTACCATTGTTAGTAACATAACACAACTTATGTAATGCATGGTAGTTGTAAAAACGTGAATAACTGTGGTGGCATGTTTAAGGAGGTTTGGTGCTCATTTGGTGTGACATTTTGTCAGTTGTCTTTCTTTGCTTGTTAGGTCAATTTATGTTTACTTTTTATGCACCTTTTTGGTGACCAGGGTCATTCAGCAGGATCACTTATATATGTGGTTGCTTGTAGTTGTAGCTTTGACTTGAGAAAAATGCTAGGTGTCAGATATTGACCCAAAAATGCAGCTCTCCTGCATTTTCGAGATATTGAGCCCAAATCGTTGTGGAGACAATGCTGAAATGCTAGAGGACAGACTAGTTCAACCAAAAGGAGAAAAGAGGCCCAGACAAGCTCTAGTGTTGAAACAACCTCTGACTCAAATTGGCCAAACAGGCAGAATATGAAGAATTCCAAAATTCAAACTGCAAATTAAATGAATTGATTGCAAACTGCTTAAACTAGATATTTGTACTTGCTTGCTTACATATCTCCCAGCAATCTTGTTGTATGATCAGTGGAAATTTAATGCCTACTATTCTGCAGTGAACAGCAATTCTTGTTAACCTTTTACAGTCGAAATCTACTTTTCTGTTTTGAATAAGGAACATCGCCTCACCAGAACAATTCAGCAATTTAAGTTTTTGTCTGATTAGTTGAATCAGATGATCAGATTTCACAACCATGTATTTTGTTTCATGTCTTATGGATGCGCATGGTCAATTCGGGGATATTTATCCATACATTCCAAGTGCTGGGTTAAAGCGTTATGTATTGCTTAATGCTAGTGATGGCATGCTCTGCAACTCGTTTTATTTATCTACTTTAGCTAAAGTTGTTGTAGTTCATGTTCTAGTGGTTCTTGATATTTCTTTGTCAATCATAATTTGTGTGCTGATCGATTTACAGCAGAATCAGAAACCGACAGCGAAGAATCAGATGTGAGTGGTTCTGATGGGGAAGATACTTCGTGGATTTCATGGTTCTGTAGTTTACGGGGTAATGAGTTTTTCTGTGAGGTTGATGATGAGTACATACAAGATGATTTCAACCTCTGTGGGCTAAGCAACCAAGTTCCATATTATGACTATGCGCTTGATCTGATATTAGATGTTGAATCTTCCCATGGTATGCCCCTCCTCTTTTTAACATTCAATTTAGATAGAACATGGTTGGAGGGCTCATACTGTTTTTCCACCAGCTGTAACCAGTCTCAGATTTGGTAGCTTTATTATATTTGAAGTGGCATGAAGTTGTGCAAGATGCTGGAACAGACTGTTAGGGATTGGAGACCAGATTGTTCTTTTAAATGAAAACTATTCCAGTTGTTGTATCATAGGATGATAGGAACCAATATATTTCATGTAAACTCTTCTGCAATCACCTTGGACCCACTACAAGGAATTAAGGAACAGATCACTCTTATTAATATTAGTAACGATTTACGTTCCTAGTTGTCTTGTTTTCAGTTAGGGTATATTGAGTTTCACATCCCGACTGAGTGGATGAAATAAGATGTAGAAGTTTGGAACTGTAATATGGTGTTATATAGTCACATAACACTGTATGTCCCCGCATCTGCATGACATTTGACCATAAATTCTAGGTGCATATGTAACAACACTTGTATAGAGGAGTAGCTGAACCACAGAAGCAGCACTAATATGCATGCCCCTAAAACTTGTGTAAAGCATTATAATGTCTTCTATTTTTTTCTGCACGATAGAAAAAATGTTAGAATGAAGCTTATCAATTTAGAATTAAGAGGTAGTTTGGTTTGATGAATGGAGTAGTCCATCGTCTTCTCACATTTTTGTTTTTTTTGTGGAATGGACTGGGCTGATCTGTCACCGCCTCATCCCTTGCAACCTACTCCATCCGTTCCAAATTATAAGACGTTTTGGCTTTTCTAGATACTTTGCTTTTGCTATATATCTAGATTTAGTGTATATGTAAGTGCATAGCAGAAACTACGTATCTAAAAAAAGCCAAAACGTCTTATAATTTGAAATGGAGGGAGGAGTAATGATTAGTCGAGTAAAATCCACTGCTGGCCCTCAAATTTGTCCATGAACTTGCAGATTGCAAAAACCCATCCTAAACTTACTAATAAGTGTTCCATGAACTTATATATTGCATATTCACATCCCTAAACTTAATAAGCTGTGTCATCTATGTCCGAATCCCATACAAGATGCTAAAACTTAAATAATATGTGGCATGCCACTGTGATACAGAAGTGTGTGCTTCTTCCCTCTTAATGAAAAACAGGCCAAGATGGTCTTGTTCGTGAAAAAAGTGTGTGCTTCATTCACATGCCTGATCTGCTCCGAGAGGGAGGGGTCCATTTCCACCCCTCACTGGTCAGTGGTCACCATGAGTGCGTGGGCCCATATTCTTCTCGACATCTACTATGGTAGTACCTAACCATGCCATATCACCACTGACCAAAAAGCAAACCCCTTGGTGGAGTTCACCTTCGCCCACAGGACCCCTGATCTCCCTAAGCCACGGTGATGGCCGCTGGGCAGCCACTTATCATTGACGTGTGATGGACTCCGTTGGAGCTAACTAGGCATGTGATGGAGCACATGTTTCATATCACGGTGGTCGGCGTGCCATCTAGGTATGCCCCAGTGTCTCTAAGGGGATTTAGACCTAGATGACATTGTTTAGTAAGTTTAGGTATATATGCTTAATTGCTTATGCAATCTGCAAGTTCATGGACCTGATGGTTTACTGGGCAAGTTTTGAGGACCACCAGTGGATTTTACTGTAATTAGTATAAGCATGAAGGATGGAGTCGCACCACCAAAATTCTTTCTTTTGATGAACTAATGATGGACCAGTCAAGTGTAAGCTAGGATGAGGTGGTTCCTCAAACCAAGGATCCCCAACTGTCAGCTAGGATACTGGAATAGTGTGTCTGTAGTCTGTACTATTTGCAATAGATGTTATTATTGCTAAAAGGAAGCTAAATTATTGTATGACACAACACCTTTTCCAATAAGGCTTGTACAATTACACAGGTGATATGTTCACTGAAGAGCAAAATGAACTCATTGAATCAGCTGCTGAGATGCTCTATGGATTGATTCATGTTCGGTATATTATTACAAGTAAAGGGCTGTCTGCAATGGTAAACTTTCTCAAATTGTTTCTGATGGATAGATTATTATTTTTATGAATTTGTATATTATCACATTTGATGTTTGTGCAGCTGGATAAGTACAAGAGCGTTGATTTCAGTAGATGCCCTCGAGTGAATTGCAGCGGCCAACCATGTCTTCCTGTTGGGCAGTCGGATGTTCCTCGTTCGAGTATGGTGAAGATTTACTGCCCTAGATGTGAAGATATCTACACTCCAAGATCCAAATATCTAAGCAGTATCCTTTCATTTCTGTTTAAGTTTGCTGTCTTACTCTAATGGTTGCTGAAAATATTTACCATCATGTGATCTCTATGTCAATAGATAATTGACATTGCAAGCTGCTGACATGCCTCCGAGCTTAGGGGTTAGGGCTGTGTAATTACACTTCATTTACTTGTGCCTTCCACATTGCAGCACTTGGCTAGAAGCCTAGAATGTGTTTTTTATAGGATACCCAAACTGATAGCCTGCAATACTATTCACTTCATTAAAGCAAATGTTGTTGGGTTCATGTGCAATTTTTTAGGAAAAGAACATACATTCAAGTTTCCACATTGCTCTGAGCCTACGACATGCTAAACTTACTCTTGGTAGTCAATGTTTTACTTGTACATCAAGCTAATTCATCCCAAAAACTTTTACTATGGTTCAGAACACTGTATAACATGGATGCAAAAGTTGTGAACAAACGAAATGGCATATATTTTTTTGAGGGAAATATGAAATGCCATAATACATTGTAAGAATGGTTTTTGGGCTGACAGGAAAAAATGTTTGTTTTTCTTCTGTAGCGTTGTAAGAATTGTGTTTCATGCTTTGGAACATAGGCCATTGTACACTACCCTTGACTTGTCATGTAGACATCGACGGGACTTACTTTGGGACAACATTCCCCCACTTGTTCCTGATGACATACCCGCATTTGAAGCCTCAGAAGCCGTTGCAGCAATACGTTCCCAGGGTATTTGGGTTCAAAATTCATAAGCCATGACAAATTTGAAGGTTGAATGTGTAAAAGGTTCATCTGCGTCTGCTGGTTTATGTCTGTCCATGGCCCTGGCCCCCGGCTGACCTCCCTAGTCTGGTTTCTTGCTCTGGCCGGACATTCTGATTTGATGCTTGTGGTTTGTTTAGCCTAGTCAATCATTCCATATTTTTTCACGATCTTATGTACTGTGGTTCTAATGGTTTCGTATATGTGTTTTTTTTAAACATCCATATTTTTTCAAAAAAAAGTTATTGTATTTTTAATTTCGCAGTTAAAGAGGGCAACGCGTGTGATGTCGTTGTCACCTATATTCTATTATTCTCCCGCTGCTGTGATAGTTGCCACGTAAAAAAATGATGGTAGCATCAATATGACCACGGTTCATATTTCTTAACTCTGATTGTCATTGTGCGCCTTTTTTACATAGATTGTCAAATGTGATGATGGCATGCTATTCAATCTTCTGTCTATAAGAGTGCAATTTTTTGAAGCCCATCTTCGAAGTGGCATTGTGAAACTGTGGAGAGTGTCTTAGCCTCCCTTTGGAACGCCGGATTTTTTCAGTTTTGTGTGTTTTTTCCGTGAAAATGAACTGATTCCTATGATTTTTTTCTACACCTGTATTCCAAAGGGGCGCTTAGGTTTCCCCCCCTGTGAGCCTATGACCGAGTCGGTGAAGACATCATCTTCGAAGCAGACACCAGAGGTATCAGACATGGGAGAAAGCAACACACAACACCAACGGCACAAATCATCAATGAAACACGAAACCAACATGACGCAGATTTAAAAGGCAGCCAACATACCTAGCCAGGACAGGAAATTCAACAAGTTCTGCAACAGTAGTTGTAACACAAGGAAAACAAAAGACCAGCAAAATCTCATCTAACCTTACCTTTCTTTCTAAGGTTAGGATCCCGACAACCTACCAAAAGCAACACCTAGCAATCTAGGCACCCTGCTTCCTACCCTGAATCCCCTGATCAGGCGTCAGACGCACACCCCGGGCCGCTGCAGGTTGGATTTTGCGCGGATTTCGTCCACGGCGTTGTCGCCCCTCTCCACTCTGATGGACTCCAGCATGCTCCCCAGAACCTCGGATGCGAGGCTGTCGTCCAGGGCATGATGTCCTGCTGGCTCTTCCCTGCCATCCCTCTCCTGCAGCAGTCCTCCTACCTCCGTCAGCGAGATCCCGTTTTCCAGTATGACTCTGGCAAGTATTTGGCCCAGGAACTTGGTCGCTTTCGGCGCATCGGTCACGGCATCCTCCAAGGTAGATATAACATGTTGAAACCTGGCAATTTGGCAAAGAAGGCAGATGGTCAGTGGGGGTTTTGAAACCAAGTCACCAACTATAGAAAGAAGCTCTGTTATGTGCAAATGGACCATACCCCTGGAGTAGCTGCCTCTGGCTCAGCAAATGCTCTTGAGCTGCGCACAAGTGCACCAAAAGCTTGGCCAAGAGTTCTCTTTCCAGGTCTTTTCTTTCAAACGAGTCAGTGATCCAAAGTGACACAAGGGAAGGATAGAAGCTGGGAGCATTCAGTTCTTTCATGCACAGAGCGACCTCCTTCTCATCCTTAGCACTGGGAGCACCAAATATTATGTCAGTGTAACACTAAGAATATGGCAACCTGCAACTAAGTAGAGGTTCCATGTTTGCTCCCCTCTGTTAATCAGCTTCCCAGAAATATCAAACATGCTAGTAGGCAGTACCATGCATAACTCTTTACTTATAGTCTGTTTGAGTTACACTATACACAAATTCATTCTGAGAAGCAAAATTTATGCTTGTATATGAACATATGCTATAATAAAAGAAGGCTACCTATGACTGGAAAGAATCACCAACAAAGATAACACAAAAAAGCAGACCTTTTCTTTCTTATAAAATCATAGTAGCAGATTAGATTCTTTACCCAATTAAAGATGTAGCTATCAAAGGATTAATATAAACAAAACATTCTGGACACCATACAATGTAAGTTCATAGTTTTCTTTTCCTAAAATGGGCCCATAATTACATGGGATTCACTTGTACCATCTGTGGATTAAAAAAAGGTAAAGTCCATTTTGCACCCTTCAACAATCGTTGGAATTTGATTTTCAACCTTTGATTTCAAAACCAGACAATTTACACCCTTGAACTACGGTGGCACTGCTTTCACCCCATAATCCCGTTTTAGGTTAATTGATTCAACAGTAAGTTAGCAGTATCATGAAATAAGTTTTAAGAAAAACATATGGTGAGCTCTAACAGAAGGCGGGCGTACCCAGTGCAGAGAGCTCCCGCTCTGTGCGGGGTCTGGGGAAGGGTGTTAGTGGCAAGCCTTACCCTCGCCTGTGCAATGCGAGGAGGCCTCAATTACATTTCATATTCTACCTCTTTCAGTTTCACTGTTACTTGGCTTATTTATTTATGCTGATTGGCCTGTTGAATCATCCTAAAATAAGTCCATGTGGCAAAGCCACTGCAATGCGTCTGACATGTTGGATGAAAACCGCCTTCCCGCCAGTGAAGGGGTGTACTGTGTTCGATTAATAGTTCAAGGGTGTAAGTTGTCTAGTACTCCATCCATTTCAAATTATAGTTCATTGTAGTTTTGTCCTAAGTCAAACATCTCTCGTTTGACTAAGTTTTTTGAAACATATATCAACATCTACAAGTTCAAATAAATGCACTGTCAAGTCATATTTCATGGATAATTTAATGAAACTAATCCAATGCTATAGATGTTGATGCATTTTTCTGTAAACTTGATCAAAACTAGAGAGGTTTGACTTAGGGGCCAAAACTAAAGTGAACTATAATTTGGAATGGAGGGAAATAAATTTGGAGGTTACAAATTGGAATTGCACGACAATTGAAGGGCTTAAAATGGACTTTACCCTACAAAATAGCTGATTAATCAAATTTGATAGCTTAGGGAAATACTTTTAAATAAAACATCCTAAAGTGCTAATAATAGACACCTATCTCTCAGCATATATTTCGTAATAAATGAGAAACACACAAATATAGCATTAGCAGAATATCAAATAAAGCATGACAGATGGGAACTTACCTGTAAAATTCTTTTATGGTTAGTATCGATTTCTCTTGAAGAACCTCTTCAGGGAATGTCTGCTTTTGAGCACACATCTCCTTTCTGACTGTGGAGGATGTATGCGTTTGACCTATAGTTGACGGTACTGGCGAAGAAAGATCCGCCATTCCCCAGGATGTATTACTGGCTCTGAAGCTTGTTGGATTACTTGTCACTCCTGTAAATGAACTGTCTCTTGAGTTTTCTGATGTCTGACCATGATGAGCATTTAAAGGAACTTCTGGCAAAATGTCATTTGAAACTGGTTGCTTCCCACAAAGCGACATTCCTCTTCCTAAGTCACCTTGAGGACCAAGGCGAATGGATCTATCAGCATGCTTTTGATGGAGTGGAACAGGCAAAACTCTATTTGAAGGTTGATATCTAGCATCTAGATTAACATTCTGGGATCCATATGCACGAACTTTAGAAGATCCACGAGAAGCCAAGGCAGAAGATCCACGTGTGCTATCTGGAGGCCCTGGTCTTAACCCAGAGTTAATGCAAGTAACAGATGAGTTATAATTAGGAGAAGAGCCAAACCTAGTTGATTGGCCAAACTTCTGTTTTACTGCGTCCCTGCGGACCTCCTCTATCTTTTTTGGCCCTTCTACTTTCCTTCTCTGCCTCCACTTGTTTTTTCTAAGGTCAATCACATCTTCCAGCATAAATCTTATACGGGATGATAACTTCACATTTTCTGACAGCTTCAGTATAAGGTCAAAATAAAAATCCATATTTACCTTTGCCCTGGGATGATCTATCATCTCCCCGATTGTGCTCATCAATTTGCACAGAGCCTCTAGATCTTCCTCATCTGGGTTTTGATACTCACCTAGCAGTTTATTTATGCATTCATGCATTATTCTCTCTGTCAGCATTTTCTTTTTGTACAATTCCCCAATTAATCGAATATTTCCTAGCATGCGTCTCCGTGCTCGAATCCGTTTCTCCTCTCTCTCGCCTTCAGATTGTTTCGCTCCACCCTCTTCTTCTGCTTTATCTGCTTCAGCCTGCTCTCTTTCACCTGTTTCAAATTCTTCTTGGCATTTATTTAAAAGCAGTCGTTTGAAGGTGATTTTCTCATCGTCTTTGACAAAGTTCGGTAGGTCACCAGCTAACCGGAAACAGAAACTAGCATACATCTCACAAAAAGTGGGTTCCATCAAAGCTTTGTCAAATATCTGAGATATGACACCAGTAAGTGTGACCACATTATCAACATTCAACTCCTTGACCTGCGCAAAAAGTTTTTCAAAATTTTGGGGGGTTAACTTATTCAGAATAGCTTTCAGCTGCCTTTGTTTTGACCCTTCCTCATCAGACACCTTACCTATTTCATATTTTTTCTCAGCTTTGTGCATAACTAGCATAGATACTTGAGAAGGTGATGAAAATGAAATACCCTGAGCATTAGTTCTATGTTTCCACCTCTCATCAACAGAGCCACGTGACATGCTGCGCTGAGATACTACTTCTTTCATAGCTCTGGAGAGCATCTCACCACTATATTGACTGAATGGCTGGCTTTGTGATAGACTTCTTACAGATCCATTCCCAACATGCTGTACTGCATCCCAATTAGAAAAGGCAGGTTGATGAACATTGTCAGAAGGCAGGTTACGTCCAGAAACAGGAGAACAAAACTGTTTTCTCCACTTATCATCATAAAATTTACCAGCCATATGACGGTTAGCTCGGGAACCTCGATCTTTTATCCTTGCATGGTTTGGATTAAGTTGAGTATTGTCTATAAATGGAGTACCAACATGTACACTCATTACTGCTTCGGAAATATCAAATCCAATCATGAAACCTGCAGGAAATTCAATGCAGCTTTGTGCAAATGTTAAAAGAAAATCCCGGGAATACTTTTGACGGTCAAACTCAGATTTATCTTTGTTTACTTCTGCTCCACTTTTAGAATGGGTACCCCCAAACACTTTCAACTTGTCAGCAGAGTTTTCTGCTGTATCTTCCCAGCTGAACGAGTCACTTCTGTTCTGGCAATCATTCCCACCAGTTGAATTGTCCTTTTCAGCATCCCATGTACAATTCAGCTTTAAGTCAGTTGTCAAGGAACACTGAACATCCTCTGAAGTAACAAAACTCTCGACATTCTCATTGAGCGAACTGGGTGCACTATCAAGATCATAATACTTCTGTCCTCTACCCTTAGGAAGTGTCTCCTTTCGTTTTCTTCTTCGTCCATTGATACTTTTGGTCTTTGTTGACTCCAAAACAACTTTTTTTGTTTGCACAACTGAAGCAGCAGTCGTGGAGCAAGGATTAGATATTTCTGAATCAATCCTCTCTTGTTCCGTTTTCCTCTGGGAGATAGCTGAAGTAGAAATAGGGGCTGCATTCTTGACATCCCTTGCAGAGTCTACTCTACCGTTATTCTTCTTGTTCTCTGATTGAGATGTTATGATTTCTGCATCCGATGAATGTTGCTGACTGTCATTTGACGTTTGGATATCACCAACGTATATGGAAGAATGCCAATCAACTGACTGGTGACATGCATGAAATCTTCCAGATTTAGCAACACTAGTGTCATCCTCCAATCCAAAGGCAGTACCTGGCGTGGTCGCATCTACTTGTTCTTTCTTTGACTCTGAGCACAACCCTTTTTCGTTTGGAACACGTTCTTCTATCATGAAGTCATGGTTTTGCAATGGAACTAAACCATTAAGTTCAGAAGAAAACTTTTCTTGGAAGGGAACTGGATTCACCTTTGCCTTTCCAAGACCTTCTGTGGATGTATTAGACCCCGCAAACTTTGGTGGAACCATTTCTTGTGCATAAATTAATGGAGGCTTCCCCAAAATGCTATTGCCATGATATTTATAGTTCCTGCTAGTCGGTGACGTCCCATCAATATTGGAAACTAATGAAGTTGCAGTCAAAATGACACTAGCAGTTCTGCCAGAAGCCTCAGTATGCGATGACTCGAGTTTTGCATGGGACGATAAAGTTGTTGGAACCACTAACGATTCTTCCACCTCAATAGGTCTTGCTTTTACTGAAGATTTAGTAGATGCAGTAGATCCCAAAGGCAGGTTACTGGTTAAGATAGTTTGAGGGCCTACAACTGGTGTGTCGTGATCAACTGAAGCTGGTTGAGTCTGTGTCTGCTGGGTTGAAACTGCTTGAGATATTAAATTACAACTTATATCACAAGTTGCAACAGAATCTTTGTTATTTCCTTCATAAACTAAATTTACAGGTTCAGGAGACATTTCCAGCCCAATTTTGCGATAATTTTGCTGATTTGATATGGTAGATTCACTATTCTTTTCAGCAGGGAGTGTAATAGGCGGCTTTAGCTCAACATGAACTGGAGCAGGTAAGTTTGATGGAAGCATCCCTTTGAAATTTGAGATTTCGGAAGCAGTATGCAAATTTGTCAATGGCCTGGAAGTAGCATCAAGCCAAGATGTCGGCATAGGAGGTCTGATGGAAGTAATTGGTTGGTTGCTGTTAGTGGAATCAAAACCATGCATCGGGGGTTGAATTTTGGAGGAAATTTGCCTACTTGCAGGAGGGACAGCAGTGGAGTTGGGAAGATAGATAGGTGCTGAATTGTACGTGCCTGGTCTAGGATAATACACTTTCTGAAGTGGAGAAAATGTTTGAACAGAGTGAGGTAGCTGGTTTATATTGTTTAAAGGCATCTGCCCAGAAGCAGGAACACCTATAAAGGAATGCCCACGTCTATCCAGCATCAGTTCTTCGTGTGTCTCTGGATGTGTTATCTTGATAGTTCTCTTCTGTTCATCACCGCTTCTAGGATGCTGCTGAGATAACTCTTGCGCAATTCTCATGTTGCCAAACTGAGGAAGGTGACAATTAGCTGGAGGAGCACATCCAAAGCCTTGTCCGTGGTGAATGAAGGATTGCTGATGGAATGCACGAGGCTGAGCACCATGAACAAACATCGGTTGTATGTGAGGTGAATTACCCAGAGGGACAGCCATCTTCACGGGCAAGGAGCTGGATACGGAGCCAATAGACTGCATTTGAAAACCTGGGCCCCTGAATTCAATGGGCACTTTAGGTTGTTTCTGCTGGAAAGCCACAGGCATTGATCTCCCCGGTACTGGAAGCATAAATTGGGGTGGTGCCATGTTGGGAGTATAGGAAGCTGGAATTTGCACGCTTATCTTGGGCTTGGTGGCAGGATATTTGTATGCAGTGTCAGTGTGGTTAGCACTGACAGTGTTTTTTGTTTCTTCTTGATTTTGACACTGCTGTTGAGTTGGGGAAGACATAGTTCTGAGCAACACCTTGCATGGATCTGTGCACACCTGTAGACCATTTAATATAAATTAATTAATTTATAAAAGGTTGTAAAGCAACTGAGCGAGTTTGACTGAGGTACTAACTTTGCTAGTTGGAGGAAAAGAATTCAGCATTGTCTGCGTTTCATGCAATTCAGGAACATGAACATTCTCATATTTGCCAATTAAGCCAGCTTCTCCACCAATAACCAAATCATCGCTTGCTTCCTGCTTTTGCAGCTCTTGTATAGGAGATGAGGAAACTGTATTAGGCTTGTAATGTAATCCATGGCAGGCCTGAAATTGTCACGTCTATATAGGTAAGCGCAAAATAGTAGCACAAAGTTAATGCAAAGTGGAAGATATATGGTATCTCAATTCACTTGCAGACTAGAGAAGCATGATGATCCAAATTAAGATGCAGTCATATTACTAAATGGCTCCACAAAAATGTATTATAATTTACATCAGGATACAAGCATATACATTATGGTGTGCAGAAGAAAGAGTCAACCATCATTTGACATGGTATGATGTGCAGAAGCATGGCATTTTATCATTTCTATTTTATTGAATAATTCTATCTCCATTTTTGCACATCCAAGCATCTTGGTTTACTTGATTAGAGAGTTCGCATACCTAAGCACTGAAAAGATATTTAGAATCAAGGAAATTATCCAATAGCATGAGCGAAAAGGATGGTTCAAAATTTTCAACAAAAAAAGGTGTTCCAAATAAATCCATTTAGTGAAATAAATCATGAGAAATGAGCAGACCTTTTCATGTTTCTTCCCGTTCAGATCAGGAGGGGATGAGGATGTGCAGGAAGTAGTTTCCTGTGAGAAGATCAGCATGAAGCATTAGCGGGTAGCAAACTGAAAAGCCAACAGAAAAATAGTTGAACAAGGATCCCATACCTGCTTGTTAATAACTCCAGGGCTAAAAGTTCCGAACTGAAGAGTAAATGGAGGGGATGAATATCCTGTGGGCCAACATCATCAGAATTCAGAAGGTAATCTTATCCAATATTACAATCACAATCAATTTAAAATATAACTAGAGGACTTGTTGCTGCTATCACGTTAAGCTCAAAATTCTTGCAAAGCAGAAGAACCTTTTGTCTGTAGTGTTGGGGTTGGGGAATCTGCTGCCCAGGTTCCTTCAGCAGAGACTGAGCTCAAAACATCACTCTGAGCAGGAACATTGAAAGGTTTCACATTATCCAGTGATCCGAAAGTCTCTAAGAAAGAGAGATCATCAGACAGTTTCGCTAAGAAGAAAGCTTTAGCAAGATAGTTTATGCTGTGATATATATTAGCTAAGTGGTAACAAGAAATAAATGTAATCGGTTTCTAAACATTCTGATCTCATCAATATCTGCTAGAAACTTACCACAAAAGAAAAAAAATGTCATGCTTAAGGGTTATATATAGAAAAAAGAAAACAATAGAATTCCAGTGGCAACACTACATAATGGCATGATCCACATCCACAAACTCTTCTGTGCACGTCAAACATGCAAGTACGCTCAAAGAAAGTGAAAGTGATGGCTACGGAAGTTCACACAGCACACGCATTTGCACCTTGGTTCACTGGTCCCGTATGCTCAGCAGCGGCAGCACTCCCACAAGGAGGACAGCAGCCAGTGGCATTCCCCTGGGTTGGCGCACCCGCCGGCGACCTCGGCCTGTACTGCTGCTGCACGCTCCCGGGCCTCCCGCTGCAAATAGATGCAAATATGCAATTGGCACAACAAAAATGTAAACATCATAACAATCAATATACGCGCCATCACGATGAAGAAACAGTAAACACGCGTCTCACCTCCGGTAGGGCGGCGATCGCGGCCGCGCAGCCGGAGCGGTGCTTCCACGGCCGCCGGAGACGACCCAATGCGTGCTACTGCCGCTTCCGCGGCCGGGCCTTCGCGCGGTGGTGGCGTGGTCGTTCAATCGATCCGACCTAAACTGGTTCCTGTACATATATCCCCCGCTTCAATTCGATCTCTGCAACACCCAAAAAGAATTTTTGAAGCTCGCATCCACAATGAGTTCGGATCAACAATTAGGTTAAGGTGTTAAGCTATAACCATACAGAAGATTGAAAAGTGCACGGAAAATCTAGCTAAAAACTACTTTGAGATTTCTCTCTAAACACATTGCAGCGAAACCACCGTCAGTAAAAAAATTAAAAAAATATTAGGGAAGAGAAAAAAAAAATAATCCTTGCAGTGAAAGGATCAGCGCCATGAAATTATTTGTAGAATGCAATTAAGATTAACCAAATTGCAGGAAACATGCAAACACGGCCAATAAGTGAGTGAAAAAAGGGCGATACAATCTGGAGGCAAACGAGCGCGGAGAAAAAAATCAGGAAAAAAAAAAATCCCCAGAGAGAGCGAGTCGTACATGATCAGGCGACAAGCAACGATACGATGCACGGTCGGGTTTTAGGGTTAGTGCCGGTGCGGCGGAGGTGGAATGGAATCGGCCGCGGAGCGAGCGAATTAGCGAGGCAGAGCGACGAGGGCGAGAAGGCCGGGGGAAATTGGTGGGGTGGGGAGGCGAGACAAGTGGAAGGCCGGGACGCGTGTGCTTCGGCCGGGCGGTGATTAACCACCTGTGCCAGGATTAGCAAATGGGAGATTAGTGGATGTGGGTTTAAGCGCAAACCGCTCTGGAAGATGCTATCAGCTACTACTGTTAGTAAGGTGCTACCACTACATCGGATCTGAGTCTTACTGATTCCACATGTTATTGGTACGTCACTCCATATTTGCTCCCCGGATGGATGCAGTTTTGGAGTATGCTCAACATGTTTTTTTTTTTTAGAAAAGGGTAAAGTCCAATTTACACCCTCCAACTTTTACCAAAGTCCGGATTTTAACCTCAAACTTCAAAATCGGATAACTTTGACCCTCCAACTCTCGAAACCGTTCAACTTTCAACCTTCCGGGCGGTTTTGCGGATGAACAGTAACTTTTGATATTTTCGGGTGGCGCTGAAATTTTATATTATTTTTTCAAGCATCTTAACGTCCTCAAATGAAAAAACTCAAAACTACAAAGATGTAGATCTCGTCGAGGTCTACAATTTATATATAAAAATTATCTTCATCCGACATCATATTGAAGGGTTTTATATTTTTTGAAATTTGAGTCTCATCACGCGACAAAATATGGTGCTGAAATTTTATATTATTTTTTCGAGCATCTTACTGTCCTTAAATGAAAAAACTCAAAACTACAAAGTTGTAGATCTCATCGAGTTCTACAATTTACATATAAAAATTATCTTCATCCGACATCGTATTGAAGAGTTTTCTATTTTTTGAAATTTGAGTCTCATCACGCGACAAAATAATTTATCGCGTGATGAGACTCAAATTTAAAAAAATAGAAAACCCTTCAATACGATGTCGGATGAAGATAATTTTTATATATAAATTGTAGACCTCGATGAGATCTACAACTTTGTAGTTTTGAGTTTTTTCATTTGAGGACAATAAGATGCTCGAAAAAATAATATAAAATTTCAGCACCATATTTTATCGCGTGATGACACTCAAATTTCAAAAAATAGAAAACCCTTCAATACGATGTCGAATGAAGATGATTTTTATATGTAAATTATAGACCTCGACGAGATCTACAACTTTGTAGTTTTGAGTTTTTTCATTTAAGGACGTTAAAATGCTTGAAAAAATAATATAAAATTTCGGTGCCACCCGAAAATATTAAAAGTTACTGTTCACCCATAAAACCGCCCCGAAGGTTGAAAGTCGAACGGTTTCGAGAGTTGGAGGGCTAAAGTTATCCGGTTTTGAAGTTTGAGGTTGAAATTCGGACTTTGATAAAAATTGGAGGGTGTAAATTGGACTTTACCCTTTAGAAAAAAAAAAGATTAACCTGCTTTTAAGAAAGCCATCGGTAACGTTAAGTGCTGGGGTTCCAGCCTTACAATACGGGTACAAAACAGTTACAAGGAGTAGGCTATAACAAAATTTCAACGACATCTGTAGCCAAAATAGCTCGGTGAGAAGTTTCCAAGATATTCCATTTCTGCATAAATAAAAGACACTAGTACGTCGACATACAGAATGTCAGCTGGATACTTTGGGAAAGTCTTCTCGATAGAAATCTTGTTGCAACACCTCCACAATAATACTAGCAAGCAATACAACACGTTTAGGTAATTTCAGCAAAAACACACGATCTCTGCCAGGTCAGTTATGCGGTCAGGCAATAAAATAAACCAGTATTGATGAATATAGGTAGGGATGAAAATGAACAGAAAAAATCTTATTCTATTTTTTATTTTGTCTCACCCGTTTCCATATTTACGAGATGCTTTGCAGAAACAGGAGAGGGGTCATTGTTGCAGTATCTTATTTTCACTTGGGATGAACCCATATTTTATCCCTTTTCAATCTATATATATTCTCTCTGTCTTGAAATATGGTGTACTGTGACTTCTAAAATTGTGCTGAAATATAATGCATTCTACATAGTGACTAAGCTAGATTTGATAAAGTTCGTTAAAAAGTAAACCATAATTTAAGGAGAAACTTCTTAATTGGATATAATCTATGGGTATATGCATCATTTGAGTGTTCCTCAAGATGTAAGATTTTTAAAATGCACTATATATTTCAGCAGCGGTGAAGCTAGAGCAAGATTGAGGGGGAGTGCGCTAGTGTACCACAAGTATGAGTGTCTTTCTAAACAAGTATGTATATTAGTGTGATTTTTTCTATAGATTTGGTCAAAACTTATAAAAGTTTGAATTGGGTTAACTCTAGAAGTTGATTTATTTATTTCTAGAGGTAGTTTAAAACTATAGATTTTCTTACTTTTAGTAAAACTATAGGTTATTCTGTATGACCGCTCGGCCATATTCTTCATTCACTTTGTTATCATCATTCAAACTCTAGGTACGTCTCCGTTGAGTACAATTTCTTGTAAACGAAATACAGACCCGGACTCTCGCGTGCTTGTATCTAGAGGTAAAGCATTGATTGGAACTAAATTAGAGAAGTAAAATGATTTGAAAGAAGAAAAAAAGGCAGATAACAAGGAAAGCACGTTGACAAGCAGTAGAGCAGTAGATTCATCATCTATCAGCATTTATCCCCACAAACAAACAATGACGACTGGGTGGAGAAGGCTCTAATCGCACACTATTGGCTTCTTGTTTTGCCTGCTAGGACCCAGTTTGCATGTTGTTCGACTTATTAGCCTGCTCCTATTGAGCTTGGGGGTGCATGTGCTTGAGCTGAGGGGGGTGCATTACCAAAAAATTATGATAGCTAGCTCTAAAACTTTCTTTTGCCGTGGGTGCATGCACACACACACTACCATGTAGGTAGCTTCGTCCTTGTATTTCAGGACGATGGGAGTATGCGTGATATATCTAACAATTACATGTTCTTATATTATGTTAATACACCTAATCACCAATTTTTGCATGTACATGTGTTAACACACATGGCATGCAAGTGAACATCATTAGACCGCACGTCCTCGGCGCCTAGCTAGGGAGGTCGTGTGTTTCCTGCCGACGGTGATACCTAGCGCCTCCAATCATCCCCTTCGCTCGTCTCTGTGCTCTCTGTCAAGTCGCCTACTGCATCCACGTCCCAGTTCTCATATGTGTCCATGTTAAACCTCCTCCTTAGGAACCCAACCAAGATCTGCTAGCCCTAGTTTTTTTCACGGTCCATTATTGAGTGCCGAGGGCGACGCTGGATGATGGAGGAAAGATGGAGTCATTGGAGAACATGTTGAAACATGCAAGTCTCAGAAGCGGAGAGAAAGGGGATTAGGGTTCATAAAGAAAACCCTAGTTCAAAGTAGGGCGCAGAGGATCACATGATCTGCAAGTTTTTTTAGAAATATGGTGAATGTGGATGGGATAGAATTTGTGCATGTCCCACTAAGCATTCATTCATTGCCTTGGTATTTATAATCCCTAATCCCTTGTTCCTTAGATCTGGTCATAGCTTCTCATTTCATCATATGGTATCTAAAATTATTGTTAACTCCTCGCCAAAAGATCTTGGCTCTGATGGTATCCATCTTGTTATGTACAATCTCAAGTAGCAAATAGAGTCCCATCACACACATAGGGAGTATGCTTAACATGGTTGAAACACAAAGCAAAATTCTACTCTGTACTTGTGGTTTGCCTTGAAAACAACACTCAAGAGGATAAGGAATTTCTAGAAATCTTAACTAGCGGTCATTCAAACTTTGGCTAAGCACAAGCATGTGGAATACTAGAACAAGCACACTAGTGGACTAATGGGCCATTTCAATGTTAAAAGATAAGCTATGTGTGGGGAGATTTAGAGCACGCTTTATTTCCTTATGAAATGTGGGGTGTTGTGTGAGTAGTAGATCTAGATAGTAGCATATGTGACACAAAATTTATATAGGTTTAGGACCTCATGAGGTGGTAACACTGGCTTATCCTAGTAGGTTGTATTGATTGTGCGCTGTATTGATGAGGACATGCAAACTTTTAGTACAACCATGAAAGTTAAAAATAAGGTGAGGTCATTCCTAAATTTGTTTGGTGAAATAAATGAGAACATGCTGCTACCTAATATTGGTTAGTTGAATATGTTTAGGGAACATATTGAAGATGTGATGAACTCTGGAGGGATCCCTTCCATGATCTCTACAACTTATGGGACTTGGATACACCATGCGCAAGACCAATCTTGGAGTGCGAGGCCATCGAAGCCCAACATTTGGTTCACTGACAGTCAGACAATACTTTATTGGGAAAGCCATAAATCTTCCATCTAGAGTGTGATTGAAGTCCATGATTACTTGATGTAAGCTTTCAAATGGATCCGGTCCCACCTTAATATCATGTCGACAAGGTCTCCAAATCATCATGACATGTTGTTGTTTTTGCCAAGTGTTGAGGCGTCACCTTGGCTTGGTAATCATCCTTAGGACCCTAGTCTAAGTTGGAGCATGGCCCAAGCATGTGGAGAACACATCAAGTATGTTCTAGGACGTTCTCCCTCTTGGCCACCTCCTTGGAAGGCTAGCGTGGGTTTCCAAGCCAAATTGGAGGCTCAAACAATATTGTGTTGAGTCCATCTCGTACTCTAGGAGCAACTCGCACTAAAATTGTCGCCTAAGTTGCATACGGTTGTAATATTCATAACTCAAGTCTTAAAAAAGAAATAATACAAGAGTTATACCGGACTCCTGAAGACTACTTCCAAAACCCGAGCTTAGTTAGACTTAACTCTAACTCCCAACTAAATTAACCTGAACTAAATAGAGCCAATGAGTGATTCCTTCTTCTATTGTTGTGTATTGAGAGTGGTGCCAACACCCCCTATATATAGCTTTATCAAGGAGTAGGATCGTACTTATGGATGAAGTTGAGGTAGTTGGAATAACATTAGGGGAGGGGATCGAGGGTCAGTAGAACCCCTATGAGGGTGCATGACCTGTGGATGCACCACCTTTCATCCAATGCTCCTCATTGCTTCTCTAAGTCAGTCAACAGGTACCCAAGGTAGTTCTCGGTCAATTTTTGCTTTGTTACATGCAATGGTGGGCCCTTCAACCCATGGGAGGCTTCCTAGTGCCCCTCAGATGGAATTGCGTTGGATCAATGCACGAGATCACTTCATAGTGTGGCCTTAGTTGGGTCACTCCTTAGGTCAGCCCACCTAGGGTACATAGGGTCAACTGACCCCACAAGTGGACCCTCAATGCCGATCTTTGCTTCATTTTCTCATGTGATCACACCCTCTCCAAATACATGTGGAACCATATTATTTGAAATCATAAAAATGCAATGGTGTCAATTTTATCTTTACTTAACCGATATGTTGATGGTCGGATTTATGCCTTAGTGGCCAGTAACAAGCTCCTCCAAGCTTAATCATTTGCTCATCCCAAGCAAAGACTAATACTTAGGTGTTTGTCTTGTCTCTAATTATACATTAGAGATACATCTCAAATCCACACCACTAAATGAGGTGTCTCCTTTATGCAGTTTTGGCATAGTGGTTTTCCATATTGCGTCAAAGACTTTCTTGTCTGCATAGGCGCTTGTACCATAATTTTTTCTTGGGTCTTGCTTCAATTGCAAGTTTGTATGCAGTTCTAACAAATAAGATGTCTTTCGTTTCAAAGTGCCATGCAAGAATATCATCATCCTCTGTATCTAGGATTCTAATGCTAAGGATTTGTTTAGCTTCATGAAAGAGGAACATTTGTGTTATCAAGGGTTCAAGCACCTTGGATTTTGAAGGATCAAATCTACCAATTATTGCTCTGTACATCTTCTAGGCGGTCTTGAGATTTAAATTGAATAAGATCTAGAGTACCCAATTGTCCCTCCAAATTTTGATACTTGGTCCATTGTTAAAACCCTCCATATGATACCCTTTTTCAAGAGATCAAGGCCATGTTCTATGCTCTTTCAGACTGATCATGAATTTTATGGGAAGTCGGTATCTAGTAAATCACCAAGATGATAGTACTTTTGGTTTACAAGTTTTGCACAAAGGCTATTTGGGTATAAAAGTAGACGCCAAGCTTGCTTCACTAGTAGAGTTTGATTAAACATTTTGAGATCCTTAAAGCCAATTCATCCTCTCATCTTTGGTCTAGTGATTTATCCCAACCTAGCCAATGAATCATTTTTGTTTCATATTCATCACCCCACCAGAAGTTCCTTATCATTTTGTCAAAATTGTCATAAAGACTTGTTGTTAGAGGTATCGGCTCTCGTAATGTAGACCAACGTATCATGCACAGGGAATCAAAAGGGAAGCACATGGGACACAGGTTTATACTTGGTCAGGTACGGGGTACCTTACGTCCAGTTGAGAATAGATCTCTTATCTTGTATGCTCGATATTTACTGGGGCGCTCATAACTAGTTGCCTATGCAATGTAGCCTAGAATTATGTAGGGTTATTAGAGGTACCGATCGAGGGCTCCCTACCCCTCCTTCAATTGGGTAGGGTTATGAGGATCCTGATTGGTTTACATATATGTTTCCTAGTTAATTACAAGGGAATCTAACCATAAGATTGACTATTTCGTGAGGATGTCCAAGCTTTATACGTTAGGTTTCATGTCCACCATGTCTGATGAAGCACCCTAGTTCAGTTGGGCCTCATCTTTGCCAGCTTTGGCCCACCCTAGTAGCAATGGGCTCTTATTCGGGCAGTAAGGTACCCTGGGTCCATACCACCGACACCTGTAGAGAATTTAAACAAGTTCATAGCACTAGTGGGGAGGCTCTATAAAAGTTATTTGACTAGAACCTCTTTACCCAACTTGAAAGGTATTTCTCTAACCAGTCATTCACCCTCTTTCTAAATCATTCTTTTAAACTTTTAAATTTACCATTAACCATTCTCCCTTCTAGTACTAGGAGTCCAAGATACTTCTCTTGAAAACTTCTAGCCTAGGTTTCCTAGTAGGTATTGCAGCAATATTACTTTCAAATCATTTGTGACCAAAGAGCACTGCATTTGTTACTAATTAATTAACTGTCCACATCTATTCTCATAGGTGTTCAGAATTCTTCATAATTTGAGCCTACTTTTCATTAACTTCCAAAAAATGGAAACTATCATCAACCATTAGAAGATGGGAAATACAGGGAGCATGCCTAGATATATGGAGTTGTAACTATAAAAAATAATTTAGGTACAACTTGAATAACTAAAAAATTCCATGTTATATCCTCTAGATATGTGCATTGGGCCAATCGTGGAGTCTCGCCAATGGAGTATGTAAAACCATCAATAACATATAACTCTCGACCATCACAACAACCACTGGCCATTCTTTTAAATTTCCAAGGATATTAGATTGCACAGTTGGCAATTACCAAGCCATCAACAAATGTTAATGTCCCAAAAGGGTGACCGAGGAGTTCTTATAACTCTTAGCTAAAGTTAGGATTCTAGTAGGATATCCTTTGATGTGTAAGGTTGGTAATTACAGATGGAGAGAATCTTCACACTACATTTACCGTACCCCAAGAATGTGGTTGAGCTATCATGTTCAATTTTAGTTTTGCTATGGTCCTTATTTTGGGCGTAACTATGTGTCGACACAACTAGGTGTGACTATCCAGGTTAATGCTACCAATATTATATGATAACTGTAACTCTTTGTTAAATGTTGATAAAAAATGGTAACTAAATATATTACATAGTGTCAGAAAGCCATGCCTTGAATGGAAAGCAAAATGGACAAAAAAAAGAAAGGAGCCTAACAACTCAACTTGCCATTTATATGTCCTGCATTGCAATCATGCCAAGTCTCAAGTATGTCAGTCTTTATAATTTTTAAGTCCTCTAGGTTTGTTACAAGTAGGCCTTGTGCATTGAAACCTTCCTAGAGTGACACCAAGTAATAAGATAATGTGCTTTTGTCTTTATTGACTTGAGCCTATGATAAATCATCCTCACCTTTGCATGGTTGAGGTCTAAGTTATATACAGACTCAAGGTTCATAGTATTTGGACATTGTAGGGTCAAAAGTAGGGTTGAGCCGGCTGGCCTAAGGCCCATGAGCCAGGTTGCTTTGCCTTATTTGGGCTCCTCTGGCTCTCATCTTTCTCGAGCTCGAGCTTCTACAGTGCAACTTCAGTCTCTCAATTTTATGTCAGTTTAGTGTAAAATTACAACACAAAACAAAAATAATACAAAAGTGGAAATGTAGGGTCATCGAGTATGATTAATGTCAATGATGTGAAATTTATGCTAATATTGGGACCATGTTACATTAGAAAGGTGTGAGTAGTGAGCGCCAACATATATTATGGGAAAAGGTTAGTAACCATGAGGATGATTTATCCAGTATAGTTATCCGGTAAGGATTTGTGATAAAAAAAGGCAGAAGTATTGGATTAGAACAACATTTATCATATACAGTTAGTCATAAATGTCTGTCTTAATGGAATTACCATATGACATGAACTTAATTATATTCAAACTATACTCTTGAATCTATAATAATCTTGATGATTATCATATGTCATAGAATCCTTCTAGAACCAGGCTTATGAGCAGTCTCCAATGAGTTGTTCTATAGTAACCTATTCTGTTATTATGCACTTGGGTGCCGGTGGCTCTATTGATGAGTTATGCAAAAAGCTAGAAGTTTTCTTTTTCCAAAAACAAAAGCAACTAATGTATCATCAACGCAGGTCAATTTCAACTCAAATAATATTGTGATGGACTGTAAAATGTGCAACAACCATATTTTGTGCCAACCATTGCATTGCTTGTTAGTGATGTACCCAATCTCTCTAGCTTGAAGGACCAATGACTCTCAACAAGTATCATGGCTTGGGTTATTTTTTGTGGATTTACTTCCATATTTTTTCTAATTAAGATTTGGTTTTGATACCACATGCAAACTTTGGATCAATAGTAGGTGAGCTACTATCTTCTGTCCCACGGTGTCGGGAGGGCAAACACACATTTTTTTACCAACAACATGCAATACATGTATTTTACTAATAGAAGTGGGAAAAACAGGTCGTAACTCATAGTACACCGATCAAACAAATAGGAAACAAAAGAGAAAGCAGAGAAAAAGGAACGAGAAGCAGGGAAGAAACATAACCAAGCTACTACTACCACTATAGCAAGGTAAAGCAGTTAGGCACCATTTGGGAGAGCTCTAGCTTCAGCTTCTCCGAAGAGAATCACTCCTAGCTAGCCAAATGCTCAAAATGACAACTGATTTAGGTGGGGATCAGGAGAGAATCACTTCTCCATTTACACTAGGAGTGGGGTGCTAAAAAACCCTGCTTCACCCTGCTCCCTATTATTTTCTGGTGGGGATCAGTAGAGAATCAATTCTCATCAGCTCTCCACCATGCTCCCTCCTAGAAATTCAATGGAATCATTCCATCGAAGAATCAAGGAGTAGAGTTGAAGATTTAGGGAACAAAGCTCTCCTAAACGGGCCCTTAATGAGCTACAAGGGGAAACTACTACTGCTAACGACTAACTCTAAGCTAAACCATGTAAGGCAAAACCATTATAGGGAGGGTAACCTTTGAAAGGGACCAAACAACATCACAAAGCCCCTTATTGTTCCTCACTTAGCAATAGATTTTTGACCCATCTCTCCATCTTGTATCTTCTTTGATTAGCTTGGTTAGCTACATCGTTCAGTGTCGATCGCCTTCACAAATCTTGTAGTGCTTTAGTCCAATCATTGATGATGACTCGGACATTTTGGAAGCTCCTTTCCATTGTCCAGCCACCATAAAAAAATGGCATCCTACCATGAAAACTGAACACCTGAAGTGACCAAAACCACACTTCATCATTGGAAGCACAATTTTGGTAAGATGTAGGTTTTGGAAACTTAGATAATATGCATGATCAAATGCTACATAAAGAACAAACCATCTACCATAATCATCTGCAAATTTACGTAAGAGGCTTGATCTGCACCCATAAATGAGAATCACCATTATTCTATGAATTTGGAAAATGATGGACAAAGTTAAAGGGGTTCTGCTTCACCACATATATCTGTGACTATAATTTCCCCCTTGGTTTCAAGCTTATTCATCATAGAATATAATGTAGGGCACTTCATGTCTAATGAAAAAGATTCCTCCTAGAATTTCAGACCACAAATACATAATAATCACAACACTGCACCAACATTGGCTAATTTTGTGAAAGGATCTCGAGTTGATCCTTAGCATGCAACATCATAATCATCCTCTAACATGACAAAAGGATTGGATTTTCAACCGTGAGGTACTGCTTGTTGTGCCACTATAAATCCCTTTTATCGCAAAGGCATGCTCCCTTCTCAATTTTTGTAGCTATTTACACATGAGACCAATGTTGAAAATTTCTATTCTAAACATAGAGCTATGTCATTGCTAGGTTTAACTTGTCAGGCCACATGAACCATATATATAACATGTACTACATGATTTCTTGCAACCTCCTCTCCAGCACAGAGCTAATCAATTTGTTTGTCAATTTGATCATTTAATAAACAACATAAATACAATTAGTACATTACGTTACATCAACCACATATATTTGATTGTATATAGCATAGATTGGCCATATGAAGTGGCAAACCAGATAGGGCTAACCTTGTTTAATGGGGGGCAATAACTAACCCCAATAAAATTTCATATTTCACATTTTTAACAAAGACCAATGTTCATAGTTGCTAATTGCCCTATCAGGAAATAGGCTGACCCACTCATCTCGTCGTCTTGTTTCACCATGACATATACAATATAATCTACTACTCCCTCCATTCCAAATTATAAGTTGCTTTGATTTTTTTGGTTCATCCATTTTGCTATGCATCTAGATATATTATTATATCTAGATGCATAGCAAAATGAATGTACCAAAAAAGTAAAAATGACTTATATTTTGGAATGGAGGAAGTGTGAAGGAATAACATCAAAGGCAAAATAATCTTAGGAGACTAGCTACGCTTGAGCATGAACATTGACCAAATAGTGAAAACAAAAACTTGGGTTTTGCATGTATGTGTCGTGATCTTCTATTATCACCAAAAACTTGGGTTTTGTCATGTATGTGTCGTGATCTTCTATTATCACCACATGACAAAATCAAAGTCAATCGTTGTTCTCTAGCATGCATTATTAAGAATTTTACTCTAATGTTTATAAACTATAAATCCTTCGTGCTATATTTTTAAGGGAAAATTAGTTATAAAGCACTAAAAAGACCCCAAAAAACATAAATTCCCAACGAAAGATCACGCCAAGGTAAAATATATTTGAAACATCCAAACTCTAATGGGAACTAGCACTCGCTTAGATTTTATTGACAAAAATCATATTTTCATGTTTCTGTTGACATAGTGGAACATGAAATGACAATTGTTCCCTTGTGTGTAAGTCCAACAAAACCTTATCCTCATCTCCAACCGCATGCATTGCTGTGAGCCTGCAGCCGTATTACGCCTCCTATTTCAACACCGTGACGCCACTTAGCGGGGGAGGAAGGGGGGCTAGGGTGAGCCTAGCACCCCAAACCTCCTCGATGTTGCATTGTATAAACCCCTTAATTAGCTAATAAATAATGATCATTACTAATTAGTGTTTTATTTGTTTGTCATCTCTTCTTTGTGTTAATGCTTAATGACATCCACATGGTTTATGATTATGATCCATGCTATCGTCTCCATTTACTTTGTTCTTATTATTATTATTGTGTTTTTTCCTACACAACATAGTATAAGCCCCAATAACTAGTTAATGATGTTAATTAGGGTGCATTTGGTTGAGCCATGGCTTCTAAAAAAGTTGTGAGCTATGAGACATGGAAAAGCTACCGTGAGTTGTGGATTGTTGAGAAATTGAAAGCCGTTTGGTTGAACAACCATGGCTTATAGAAAATTGGTGTCAGTGAGCCCCACATGTCATCCATGACCCAACATGTCAGCCTCCCAATACATATTTCTCCTTTTTTCCCTGCATCTTGTTCCTCAGGCCGATGTTGATCTACATGGAGGAGGGCGATAGAGGAGAGCTGTGGCTGGCCTCGTAGCTATGGGCCTCCTCTTGTGGCTAGGACGAGAAGGATAGGAGGTAGGCAGAGCTAGCGCACACCTAAGCGAGATGGCGGTAGAGCTCGTGCATGCCTAGGGGGCCATGGCGGTGGAGCTCGCATGTGGCCCGGCCAGCGAGGAGGTGGTAGAGCTTGCACACGCTCGTAGGGCTCACATGCCCTGGTGAGGTAGCGATGGAACTCTATGTGGGAGGAGGGGTGGAAGAGCCGGGAGGTGGAAGAGATGCCGGTGGCGGATGAGAAATGAGGTGGAGAAGGAGCTCGGTCACACTGAATTGGAAAAAGGAATGAACCCGTAATGCCCACAACCTGTGGCAGTGGGTAATTTTGGTGTTACTTGGAAGCCCCAGCCACAGAAGCAGGAGTGGATGTGCTGTGAGAAATGAACTAGCCCAAAAGGATTTTTTGCCTGGAAGCACCTACCGATTCTCACCCCTTTAGTTGACTTTTAGCTTTTGGGAAGCAAAAGCAGTCCCCAAAGGCCCAACTAAAGGGATCCTGAGTGCTTGCCATGTTATTCCTCCCTCCCTATTAATCTCTAATGACATTTATATACATGAAGGTTACCTTTATTTTATCTTTCCCCTCTCTTTTATTTATGTTATTACAATGACTTTTTTCTTATATGAATTATATTAGTCAGACAGAGATTAGAGGCTTAGGGCTATATATGTTTTTCTCCCTTTCTCTATAATTTTTAGTATCATTTTTAGACTTTTAGCTTTCTTTTGTATCGTAAAACAAATATTGATTTGGTTATTAACTATACTCTTGCCAACTCAATAAATATGTGTGCACACGTGTATTTCATCATGTTTGATTATCCAATACTATACTCGCACCTTTCACAGCCACGTCGTAACCCCTATCGTAGTCCGATTTTGGCCTTGGTAGTAAGCTGTCGGCAGTAATAGTCATAGCCATAGCCATTGCTATCTGAGATCGATTGGGATGTTCACTACACCACCATTTTGGCTTATCATCCGTTTAAGATAAGGTGCTTACTTCCGTCGCATTAGAGCATGGCTCGCCTGTATGGGTATGCACTAACACCGCCACATGGCTTATTATCCGTCTGTGATCAAATCCTTATTCCATCGCATTGAGGCTTGACCCACCTATGTAGGTATACACTAACACCGTCATGTTGACTTATGATCTATCCATGATCAGGTCTTTGTGTTCATCACATTGGAGCACGACCCACCTGCGTTGAGGCGAACATAACTGTCGCTTCAACGAATGAACCGCCTGGTCATAGGACATTGTCACCGTCGCGTTGCAGTACGATCCACCCATGATGATCCTTTAGTCGGTGTTGGGTTACTAAATGATTCAGCTGTGATACACTATTGACCCCTACCGCATCAGATGAATACCAGCGGTGATGACAAAACAACCAACGGCCCATACATCCGACGGTGAAAGAATTTCTTCTGATTTTCATAATGTATTTACTAATTCAGCTAGGCCTTAATAACTTATTGAACACACACCATACAAATATAATCATTACATATCATTCATCATGTCCACAATGAAGAGTACTTGTTATAATAACAATGCTCGACACTAACATAACAACTGTGTCAACTGATGAATTAACATAAGCGGTACATAGATAGCATAATAAAGGTTCTGCTCCCTATAGACTTACGTAAGGTAGATGTGCTCTGCTCCTTCAGATTGGCACTCCTTGATCAGCTTGGCAGCCAATGCATGATGGAACCCCTCTTCTTCCTCCCATAGCCATTGTAGAAAAATCGTTCAAAAGCACTGAGACTCCAAAACCTGCACAATGCAAAGCAGCAGAATTAATAATTAATAATATTCAACATACCATTGGTTTAATTACCAAGCCAAAATTGGACTATATATAGACTCAAAACAACTCCTTACCTGAACAAAGACATGTCCTAACAATAAAATACAGCATATGCACATTTACTTCTCTGTTAATGACTCCATTAATAAGGGAACATAAGAAAGATAGTGAGGTCCGTTGATACATAGACTCTAGGTAGGTCTAGAATAGCAGATAACTTGTGTAGGGAGGACATGAACTTTTTTATAGTTCATGTCATATGCAAGCAGTGTTCTGTCCTCCCTAATAAGGAAAAACAAATTACATTCAAGGTGAACTACAATCACTCTGTATTTCGCATCACAAACCTCGTAACCAAATTCAATATTGTTCTATCCAAATATCTCCAGCATGGTCACCATATGCTTCAATGTCCATCTATTACTACCATAGTCTTCAAGGATCTAGATTAAAGCTGAGTCATAGTGTAAACATCAGCAGTACATAAACACAACTGACCTTAGGCTTCATGGATGGAGATTGCATCACCACGTGGCTTCTGTATTTTCATCCATGTCTTTTTGTCCATATCAATGGCAATGATCTAAGAAAATTCGAGCCAGTACATAAAACCATTAAGAAACACACTTCTCGTATATGTGGATACTATAATACCGTTGCCCCCATTCAGATTCATTAAAGGTCCAAGCTGCACTCTTAGATGAGTAGATGCTCACACCTACAGACTCACCCTCCCTCATCTTCCCATATTCAAACACATGGAAGTGCGAGGAGACTATCGGATCGAACCCCATACGAGCCTCGCCACAAGAATGAAGGTTATCTAGCAGTAGTAACCATTTATTAGTTGTTGGATTGCATACAACATGGCGACACCCAAAACACCAGCAGAGGATGAGACCGCTGTAGCAATCTGAGACGACAACATCATGAATGGGGAAGGGCAAGAAGGACAAGGAGGGGTGTCCACCAGTGACGCTGGTGAAGTGGCATTTGCCTTTCTAGGTGCGATAGAAGAATCCAGCAATAATCTAGGGTAGCTTCTTTCGGTACTCAGTATCTGAGATGAGGTGGTTCCAGGAGCAACAGACACACTTGTAGCTGCACAAGGAGCGGGCAGTGAGGCGGCGGAGGATGAGGACCAAGACATGGTCTGTTAGGATGCCCACTCCCTTCATTTTGTTGGGGATCTCCTCTAGCTTGACAAGGATCTATTGGAGCGGCAGACACACACTAATTGGATGGAAGCTTGCTTCCTACTTACATGAGTGAAGAGGAGAATAAAAATCCAAGAAACATGGATAAAGGAAGTACAAAAGCATTACCCTTGCGTTTGGATCTTGCAACAGTGAGCTCGAGCGGGCACGACGGTGAGTACCACCTTGGTCACCGGTGGATCTATGCGGGGCGGTGAGGCATACCGGCATCACAACGCAGAGCACTAGATTGTCAACGGTGAGCAGCAATGATGGGGAATAGTAGCACTAAAGAGGAGGCAGACAGGGTGGGGAAGCGGTCTTTGTAAGCTAAAGTCAGGGCCACGATAATGCAAATTTGAGTGAAACTTCATAAATACACGTTGGAGATTTGGGCGGGCTTGGAAATTGATAATAGTGGTGCCATCCTGACCGTCTAGAAGTGGCGATGAAGTCTGCCGATGGTGGTGCTTGCGTGTTACAAATATCACCTTACGACGGCCGTGACATATGGTCACAAAATCTAAGGTTCTCAGGGGCTACCATCACACTACCGGTCGTAGAAGACTACTTCCCCATTACGCAAAATAAACATCGCAGCAAAGATAAGGAAGATCCCAAAAATACATAAGTTAATAACATTTCATATTTCATGTAAATAAAACATACATATTCTACGCTAAAATTTTAGTACATAAAATAAAATCCCACTACAAGACTAGCTTCAGCGGGAAACGGATGACCCTCCATCGGGCCTTCTGCCAGGCTTGTAGAGGGGTCCTTTCTCATGCTGCGCATGATCTGCTATGTTAATTAAAATATATATAGTTAGTTTCGATTGGTGACAGGAACTACGTAGTAACTTATAAAAAATTGAAAGAAGATTGATCACAAAAAACATCATCACATAGAGTTATTATTTCTTTAGTACCTTCTTGCGTACTTTCTTGTTAGCCCTATTGGCTGCGTGGTGCTTGTCCCTGCGAGCCTTCACCGCCTGATTGCCGCCGCAGTCCCTAACTCCACCAAGCTTGCGGTCACGGGCCATGGCATTGTTGCTCAGGATATACTTGGCCAAAGCACTTGCTCTGGCCTAGAGATCCCCTTGCCTCTATGAGACTTCCCATTCGTGTGCTACAGCAACTTGCGAATACTCCATGATGGCACTTTCTTGCCATGGTAAAAAGGACACACAAAGGTGCTCTCGTCATGACCATGAAACCTGACGCCTCCATTGGAGAGGCCAAGTAGGATCTCACTCTCCTTCTCTTTGAATTCAAACTCATCTGAATATGAGTTTTCGATCTTGGAGTCACTGTGGCCCGCCATGCTTGCGGAGACAGTTGAAGAAAGAATGAGAAAGATCAACTGCAAATTTTTGCAAGTTTAGAGTGGAGAAAGCAACACACCACATACCCCCCTTCTTATACTCTTCACGCTACTAACGTTGAATAACCATATGAAACAGCGATGGGAGCTATCACACCACCGAGAATTGATGTCTAATTCCATATTCATCGCATAACAGAGTTCATCCGATCAAGTCTCGTGTCACATTTTTTTGTGAGGAATTTTAAATTAAAAGCCAAGCAGAAGTCAGTACATGTGACCACGTCCCTCTATTAAAAGCCAAGCAAAGGAGCCATTGATGTTGAAATGTTATTGTAACACCACCATAACGTATGTGTGCACCAAATAAATAATTCAATTTACAAACAAAACAAAGATGGCATACTAGTTTAGCTGAAATAATGACAACATCCATCATTGAGGAAATTAACATGTCCATAGACAAGCAAACAACATTGGTCTATTTAAAATGCATGACAGAGAGATACATCAAATGTAGCTTTATTTTCTTTGCTTTGCTAATGATTCCAAGAATGAGGGAACATAAGGAAGATAAAATGGTCTGCAGTTGAACTCTTTTTTAATGCTACGTCTAACATACCGAAAGACATGGGTAGGGATGACATGAACTCTTCTATGGTTTATGTCATAAGCGATAATTGTTCCATCCTCCCTAGCAAAGAAAATCATATTCTATTCTGGGTGAACTATAATCACTGTGTACTTGTTAACCTAATTCATGAAACCAAATCTAATATTAATCCTTCCAAACAGGATCCGCATAATGACCGTATGCTTCAATGTCCAATTATTAGTACCATAGTCTTCAAGGATCTAGATTGAAAGCTTAGAATCATTGGGACTAGCTAGAATACATACACATAAGTGACCCTGAGCTTGATGCATGGAGTGTTGAAGACCACTAGGCCTATCAATTTGCCTCCATGTGTTTCCCTCCATATCCATGGCAAGTATCATAGAGTACTCCCTAGAGTGCCCCATAATATGCAAACAATCGTTAAGAAACACACTTGGTTGTCTATAAAATATCACATTAGTATCCTCGCCCTATTTAGATTCCTTATAGATCCATGCTACAGTTTAGATGAGTTGATCTCCACACCTGCGCACAAACTATCGACATCCACATACTCAATCATATGAAAGTGCGAGGAGGCTGTTGGATCAAACCCCAAGCGAGCCTCACTAACAGAATGGCCAACATCATGGGTGCTAGGCGACAATATATTAAACTTCTAGGTCATTGGATTGCAGACGACATAGCATCATCCATTAGCCCCAAGGCACCAACATAGGATGAGGTTGTTGTAGTCTGAGATAGCTATATTGTCAGGGTTGAAGGGCAAGAATTTGAAGGAGGGGGCGTACATCAGAGATGCTAGTGAAGTTTCGATTGCCATTCTCACTGTCATAGAAGAAGCCGACAATAGTCTAGGGTAGCACCTGATGATTGTCGAAGATGAGGCGCTTCCAGGAGCGATAGACACATTTGTAGGAGAATAAGGAGCAGGCGAGGAGGTGGTAGAGGATCTCCAGAACAAGATCCTCTGTGAGGCTGGCTAGTGCGTTCCTATTATTGGGGGCCATCTCCATTTTGAAGAGCCTGCGATCATCATTGTGCAGTAGGATGAGAGCTTGCTTAGTAATGAGATCACTAAAGAGCCATCAGTGAAGTGTGAAAGCATACCTTTGCCTTTGGATCTTGCGGCGACGCGGTGCGAGGCGTGCAATGGTTCACACAAATTGTGAGAGGAACAATGCGCCGGTCGTGTGGGAGGTGGCGATGACATGGCGCAAGGCATGCAATGGAGAGAGGAACAATGCGCCAACCTTGAAGATGGAGAATTGGAATGGTGATGCAACTATGTTGTGGGTAGTTGGGAAATGGGGAAATAACTCACGCTGAATTTACTACTGCCGGTTGACCAAACAGCCATGTGGAGCCGGTGGCCAGAATGCCTATCCAGTCGGCTCGACTTTTCATGTGATAGAGAAAATACCACTACCGCATCTATTGTTAACCCATGGGTGCTAGAAGTTTCAACCGCTGGTTTCCTTCCTCAGGAGGCCTCGCTATGGGTACAACCGGCGATGGAAGCATTACACAGTCGCTTATATTGCTACGGTAGTGAAAGTGGCGATAGTGATAAGTCAATCTATAGTAGTGATCATCAGCAATGTCAAAATGACCCCCTTATGCTCAAATTCTGGCTCCATCCCTAACACCTCTCCTGCCAACTAGCTTGGTCCTAGGCCATGATGTTGTCCTCCCACTTGCTTGGCCTCCACCTCTGGCTTATGCCCAAATTGAGTCTAGCTAGGAGACAAGCTTGAATAGGGACTTACCTTTGTAAAGCTCCTTGGGCACAACGCCTCTGCTTAGCGACGGTAGCTCACAACCCTACCAAAATTTGTTGCTACAAGCCACCATGAGCCTGCCACAAAAAGGGATATGCAAGAAGCCAAGTGGGTGGGCACCTAGGCGGTACGTTGAGAGTGGTATACTCCTAAAAAACTTGCACTAGAACCGTTCCATTATCACCAAGGGGAAGGATCCAAAAGCTTCTAGATGTGGGACATTGTGGGAGTATAGAGTAAGTGTTGTTGACCCAGTCCTTGCTCATAGCCGATAGGCCGGGCTGGTCCCATGCCATGCCACTATTCTCCCACCGACCTAGCCCTCGCCAGCGATGTTGCCTGCTCATCGACATGTGACCACCATGTGGCACTATCCACCCACTAGCCTAGTCCTAGTCTGCGTCGCCAACACTGGCCCAGTCTATGACACCGCACGGTGCCAATGGATTTCACGCCGACATGAGCTATAACATCGGACCGTCCTGAGCACTCGAGTTATGGCTCGTTCCTATGACTCCCATGGTGCTCAGTGGTATTTTTGTCTTAGTTAATGTCATTAAAGAAAAATATAACAGAGTGCTAGATTTGGTTGGATTTTTGGATGTTTGAGTGTTATTATACGTTTGCATGATTTTTATGGTCTTTTACAATTCTTGTGATCTTTTAATGCTATGGAACCAATTTTCCCTATTTTTATTGAAACATCCTACATATATAGTTTTCTTAACAGGATATCAGTTGCTTAACAGAGAACAATTCAAGGCATGCATGCATATATATAATAAGTTCCAAATCACCATTATACGAGGTAGCAACATGCAAATGATTCTAACTTGCATTCACTACTACACTCGCACCTTTCGCAGCCACGTTGTAACCCACATCACAGTCCAATTTTGGCCTCGACAGTAAGCTATCGATAGTGATGGTCATAGCCTTCATCATCGCTATCTAAGACCATCTATGATGTACACTCACACCGATGTATTGGCTTATGATCCATCCATGATAAGGTCCTTACTTCTGTCATATTGGAGCATGACCTAGCTATGTGGGTATACACTAACACTATCGTATTAGCTTATGATCTATCCATGATTAGGTCCTTGTTTTTATCGCATCGGAGCACGACCGGCCTGTGTGGGTGTACACTCACACCACCATGTTGGCTTATGATCCATCTGTGATCAGGTCATTATTTTCATTGCATTGTACCATGACCCACCTATGTGGAGGACATCATCACCGCCGCTCTGATGTATTACCCAACTGTTTGAATGGCATTACCACCATCACCTTGTAGTATGATCCGACCTTGATTTGGATGTACTCGGTGTTGGTTTACTAATCGAGATGGCGGTGATGATTTTGTGATCCCGCCGCATCATAGGTTGGATCGGTGTTGTTGCTGATGGCTTCCGCCACTGGGTAATGGTACAGTGCGATGGTGATGAGGCTTTCATCATAGTTGCATAGTTGTATAATGCGGTGGTGTTGACAACACAAGAATGGCGGTTCAATACAAAATGGAGACCATTATGAAATGGTACTGTATCTGGCATTGACAATATTATTAATCAAGATGGACCATAATAGCTACATGACACAGCATGCAGATATATTTGTCAAATCCATACAATATGTTCACATACAAGAGTACTTTTGACAATAGACGATAAGCTAATAGTAGTAGCTAGGATACAGAGATGCATGATTTAAACTGTTGTTGATAATTAACACACCGCGTGGTGTCCATGTATGGCCTCATCGAGGATAAAAGTAGCTAGGCGTTCCTAAAGCGCAAACATGTCTCAAGTGGTTAGCTCCCTTATATCCAACAGCAGCATAGACTATAAGAAGGTAGCGCTGTAGTAATGTAACATGGAGCACATTGTTCAATTTAGTCAGTAGAGATTTGTGTTGGTATAATAAAAACCTATTTGTGTTTCGTGGCTTTGATGATCTCGTCCATGTAATGCATTACATAGAATGCACTAAAATCTCTACCACTAGGACATTACTTTGCAATCGTATCGACCTCCATTACTTTGAACCCATCATTCCAAGAAAGAACATTGAATTTGGTCTTCTTTTTGTACTTGTCGTAAGCCCTGTCATCATCCAGCAGAAAGATCATTGTGATAAACAAAAAAATTATTACACATATAAATGATGAGATCTACGAAACGACATTGTAAAATGCATGGAATGAGAGCTATACTTATTCATCATTTTTGGAGGGTTTGATATGGTTCATTCCCCTCCTACTTATGTCATACACGAAGAGCTTGGAATTGAGCAGGTCTACAACAACAAGGCAAGTATGTTCACTACAATAAAGAAAATCATATGCAGATTAGAGTCCCACCTGGTACACGTAATTATGTAAATGAATTACTCACTTACCCATCGTTGTATGACAGGAGAATTAGTGATTTATCATCCTGGGCCAGAATGGAGGCACACATAGCGTCTGTCGTCATTGTGAAGCCCACTGTGTAGGATTTAAAGGTCACTAGGTTGAAGTAGCCTATTGCAATGTTTTTGTCCTTGCATGTATTTGCCTCCATCCTACAAACAAAAGAAAAAAGTTAAATTTGACAGATACAATGGTCCAACAATTAAATGTACATAAATATGGCAGAAGCTCACATACATGGCACATAAGGATAAGATTTGGACATCCAGGGGGACAAATTGTAAAAGTCAAACAATTCCTTAAACTTCACCCACATTACTACATCCTCTTCATCATAGAAATGTTTGTCCTAGTATCTTGCACCAATCTGGAACCCCATTTGGTTTAAGTACCACTCATTTAGAGTTTTCATTTTGTTTTGTGCCTGTCTAGAGGTTCACCTAATTTAAACTGCCACTGCTGGTTTTGTTTTGTTCCTGTCTGCTCCATCTTTGTTGTTTTCTTGGATTGGTTTTGTTTTGTGCCTGCCTGCTCCATCTCTATTATTTTCTTAGAGGGACAAAACAAGTTCTTTTGATTGCTATCTGCGATAGTTTCCAAGTCTGAGGCACTAATCTTCCAAATCTTATGGGGTCACTCCTGAGTTTCATAAATTGGTGGCAGTATAGGTGTAGGCATTGGATCGGTAAGATCGACATCTTTGTCGGAACTGCCATCTGACATTGTGGCAACAAGGACTATGTTATGCTTCCGCCATGGCACCAAGGACCCTAGGTTGGCCGCTAGCGTCGATCTATCATCATCCATGGTCATTTCCATCTCAACTGTGCCATACATTTCTTTGGCCAATGTATCTAGGGTAACTGTTGCATAGCCTGGAGGCAACATACGTCCTTTTACCATATTCCCTGGATGAACCTGACCGGCAGCCACCTTGTGTCTAAATATAGTCTTGCATCCTTGTGACTCCATGTATAGCATGCAATATGTAGTTTCGCTGATGTGATCCACGTTGAAGGTGGAATCTACATCTACTTGTGGAAGTTGTGTGCTTCCATAGCTGTTGTATACCTGTTCTGAGCTGAAGGTTCCTCAGGAAACTTGTTTTGCTTCTATTTGAGCCTGGTATGTGGCAGTTAATGCCACCTCCTTTTCTTTCCATTTGGCCTCAAACATAGCTGACAATTCTTCATGCACACTTGCAATTTTTCTAGCATTATTCCTCCCATGACTTCTGTATGTGGATTTGTCATTTTCAAAGGCAATCTACCATGGAACCAATCCTACACCTTGTGCCTGATCTAGATGCTCTTTCATCCCTAGTGCCTGACTCTAAACATCATCCTCCCTGTCAGGAACAAAAGTACCATTTGCCACTTGAGCCTATAGTGCTCGTATCCTCTCAGCGAGTTATCAGACTGCATCATTGGGAAAACTTATGGAGCCATCATCATTGTAGGTCATCTTTTTTTGCAAGAAGATACCTCAACGAGCAGACATCCCAGCCTACAGTCTATGGTCTAACTCCTTTTTGGACTAGCTCTTATAACTTCTTCTCCCACTCAGGAACTTTCTTCATGTACCCCTGAGAGCTAGTGCGGTGGGGGTTATCATTTCTATGGGAGTTGAGGGTATTTACTTTGCTAATGGCAAGAGGTTCCTCTGATTTTTTTTCCAACTAGCAAAAGCTTCCCAATATGCTTGTTGAGTAGGGTGCTCACCTTTTTGCCAATCTAGCTTCGTTCCATTTAACACATGCTTTTTGTACAACTCATGCTTGAAATACCTCCATTTTTTCCATGCAGCGCAATGCCTGTTTCATAACAATTTCTATATCGGTGGGGTGCAAGTTGAATTCAAATAATTTCACCATTTGCTCCCAACATTTTTGCTTGATGTCGTGAGTAACACACCAATCCTCTTGACCTTTCCTCTTCTTCTATTACCTGAATTTGATTAGGACATGTTTTCTCACAATTGCACCCTAGGAGTTGTGGTATGGCGCAATCACCGTGTCTGGTTCCTTGGGTTCTCCAATGCAATCGAATTGCTCAATGACAAATCGGCAAGTGCGTAGCCTGTAGCCATGTCACTTCGTCCTCTGTTTAACTGCTGTGATTGTTATAGGTTCCTCTACACTAGTATCCTACACATTATCCGCAACGTTGCAATTATTGGCGGTAGCCGTTATGTATATCGACAATGTAATGAGTCATGAGTAATTACCTCCCCATTTCCTTCGAGGTTTAGAAATGTCGAAGGTGAAACTAGGCAAATGTCATCATCTCCACCTTGAACTTCAATGTACAAATTCTGCTCTAGAGCCCGTAGTACTGATGTTCGGTACCACGTCAATACCATTGGTGCTGTAGATACCAATTCATAGGCATACATTGTCAGTGCAGGCTAATAACGTGCGGTAAATGGAATCCCAGAAAACTATTGTTTCGGTTCATTTTGGATCAAAGGCATTCACCTAGATTTATTGATAGCTTAACTAAGCCTAAGACCCAGAGGTGGGGTTACCAGCTTTCAATTGAGACAAGAAAACGCATCTAACAACCGTCCATCGCAAAGACAACAACTAAAGCAAAAAAGTTGTAACAATCTTTCAACTAATCTGAACCACTTTATCGCTAAAAAACAAAATAAAAAAACCCTTATCTCACTGATACTACGATGCTGGGGCACAAAGTAATCCATTGAGGCAAAACATAGACTACATTGTAGCAGTAGCTATAGCTGAAAGTAGGCTAATAATTTCTTTCGCCCGGGGCTCTTCAGCTTGAATCGGTTCATTCCAACTTTGAAAGTAATGAATGGAAAGTAAGGAATCTGAAGTAAGAATAGAGAAGTGGATACTATTGAATCTTGTTTCCAACTTAAATAATCCACAATCCGCATTCATAAATATTGAATCAGAAGCATAGAATCGAAATACGAAAGCATGTGCACCTCGCTCGCTAGGGTGGGTTGATGGCATGTTTGCGTCCATTTCGATGGTGCTACTGTGATTGCGTGGGTGATAGTTGTGGCGGGCCATGGTGGTGTGAATCCATTTGCGGTCCTCGATGGTGATGCCAACACTCAACTGTGAGTGGCCGACGATGACTGCTTGTGGTGTGGTAAGGGATAGGGGAGGGAAACCTATTTTGATGGATTGTGGAAGGGGATAAGAATGGGTCGGGTGGAGATAATGCAGGGGCCAAGCTAACCCTAGAAAAGGGATCCTATGACCGTTAGAGCTTTCACGTAGTCCACAACACTGTTCGCATGTTGACTTTTATGACACAGTTTGCCATTGTAAATTGCACATTAATTGCACATTCGATAACTATGGCATAACATATCATAGAGAGAAGCAATAGTGATACACCAGAACATACTCATCATTAAGCGAATGAAGTCAGGAGGTGCAGCCGCTTATTTGGATGCGCATTTGTCGAATCCAGTGTACACAGTAAAACAACATATTGCCTACATTAACATGTACATTTACAACATAACTTCGTAGCGATGACTGAAGTGTGGTCACTGGTATGTTTCTTTGATCACTTGCATTACCGAGTCCATGGCAGTAGTGTTGATGCCAACCACATCCTGCGATAGGAGCTACATCCATTCCCTATACCAGGTGATGGCCTCCTCTTTCGTTGGGCTATCGTGCATCAACCAGCGGTATAGCCCATCAACACAATTCTTCATGAAGTCACTCAGGGCCTAGTTCAATGACTGCAGGGACAAAACAGGCATTTCAGATGCGGCAGGATGATGACCACGCTCCAGAACCTGGATGCCAACTATGGTACAATGAGCTTGTCGACAAACTCCTTCCACCAATCCAACGGACCGAACATGTGCTCATAGATTAAGACCATATTATTATCACAGTCATCCAAGAAAAGCCACCTGCACATGGCACCCTACCAATTGTTTACGCAGGACCCCTGAAGAAGGTGAACCATGGTGTCTAGTAATAGCTCAGTGCCCCATCTCATTAGACCATGGAGACATGACGCCGCATGTGCCATTCTTGACATCGGCTTGTCATAGACCTCCTCTAGTTTGTGCCTCACGTACGACACGATGACCCGCTGGACAAACTTGCTCCAAACGTCATCCCAAGCAGTGTTCTTCCATGGAACCATCAAGTCATAATTTATATAGGTGCACTTGCCGATAGACTTGGTGAGGAGGTTCTCGAGGGATTTTAGCACCATGTGTACCAGCGGCTCTAGGAATTGCCACCTGATGATGGACATCCACGGACGCAGCCATACTCATCCTAGTTCTGCTTCCCATGCCGCATCAAACCTCTTGGTGGACTTGGATAGCTCTGGCTTCACCACATCCTCTAGGAACGACTACATGAGCGAGAGCTATGACGGTAGCCTTAGCAAGAATAGTACTAGTTCATCTTGCCATGGGTAGTCTATTGTCCATGACCTCCTCAACTCTACCAGATTGGGGCTGACCACCAACTCCATTAGCAACATGACGTATGGCAACGAGGTGAAACCATTGTCCAAGAGTATTTCCTTTAGCTTGGTCACCACCTCCATCCGCCGCTTTGGGTGCTCGAGCGGTTCCCACAACTAAGCGAACATGTCTTGCAGCATTGGGACCAACTCCTCGTGTGCTTTGTTCATGAGGGAGCGGTTCATGTAGTCATTAGGATTCTTAGTCTTCAAATCCATGTATCACCTGATAAGCTCATCTAATAAGTTCCCCTTGGCCTGACTCTTCTTCTACCGCCTTCGTTATTTGATGACCTCACTGGCATCAGGAGGATTCCAAGAACTCCCCCCCTTGAATAGGATGACTAGGTTGCCGTGCTAGACAATGACACGGGTTTGTTGGCTGTCCAGACGGATCTGTCAGCATGGTCGGTGCCCAAACCCATGCACCAGCAGCGTAGTCGTCCCTCGATGTAGTTGATGTTCCCTTGATGGTGCCTGCCTAGGCCATGGCCACCCTTGTATCCCTAGCGTTTCATCATTTGCCACACCGCTATGTTCTCCAAAAGGGACGGTGGCATCAAAGTGCCTTCCGCCGAGTTAAGTGTTGTCCAATGGCTAGAACATGACTCCAAGCAGTACTGCAGATCCAGAATGCCCCCAAAACAAATTTGATGGGTTGATTGTAATCCATACCTATGGTTGCCATGGTGCTAGAGATAGCCTCTGGCCCCAAGAGTGCTAGCACCGCATAGTAACTATTGCCATTGGCATCATCATAGTTATACTCTGGTGCCGCTGTATGCTAGAAGTTGTCTCCGGTGAGCTCGTTAGAGTCCATGGGAAGAGTAGACTGAGGACTCAGTGGGATGCGATTGCTCAGCAAGAATTGTGTAGCGGCAGTTCTCAACACTAGGTGAAATGATGGCTAGAGTAAATGCTTGAAGCAATGCGGTCAAATTGACATTGGGGCTTTTCCCCTTCTCGCACCAGGACACACGTCTCCTCAGGGATAGCCTTGGGGTCTAGATCCATGGAATAGTGATTAATATGAATAAAATAATTGCCTATGGGTCATGCCGAAGTACTTTAGCAGTACTACTTTTCAGCATAAGCCAAATTTCACCAAAACAAATAGGGCCTAATATGAATAAAAGTTCACAAACAGTCTACACATTTGAATCATACCAACGGGATGGCAAATCTTTAATCAGATTCATTACAAATATTGTTCAGGAATGGATGCAAATCTTATTAAAATTCATTACAAACATGGCGCTTGAGATTACAACTGATAATCTAAGAACAACATGTCTCAAAGCTAGAAACAAATTAACAAATTCGCATACAATTTACATAGTCTATCACAAAAACTGAGAAAATAATAAAACAAAAAGGCGGTTAGAAAAATTAGAATCTTCAAACTGGTAGACCTTGCCAGCTTCACTCCCCTCTATATATACTTCATCAATTACCTATTCACCATTTGGTTCAACAACAGTTGTATTGGGCGTCATCGCCAGATCTTCACTCACCTCTATATGTGGCACTTCACTGTTCACCTAAACTTGTTTGCTCTCAACTTCAGATGTATTAGGCTTCATTGCTGGCGCATGACTCCCCTATATATGTGGTACTTCAGTATTCGAGTCAACTTCTTTGTTCGCAACAATAGTCATATTAGGCTCTACCATTGAAACTAGACTCCCCTCTATATGTGCTACTTTGCTATTCTCCTAAACTTCTTTGTTGCCAACATCTGTCTCCTGGTGCATCTCACTTGAGGATTTTTGCGAATGATCATCACAAAGCTTAGGACAAGGAAAATGTGACAAAGGCTGAGTACTAGGTACCATAGTCATAGGTGGTAGCATACTAGTCTTGTTGAAAATGTATGCAAATTGATAGTCATTGTGCGCTCTATCCTCCCTCATCTGCTCAAGCAATGTCTGCTGGCCTAAAAATAATGAAGCTAGTGCCTTATCATGCTTCTACAATTTCCTCATCACAGCATCAAACCTGTCTTCTTGTGACTTTCTCATGTGAATTAGTTCTGCTTGTAGTGATTGCATAAGCTCAAATTGTGCCCGTGCCATGTTTGGCTCAGTCGGTGGCCTAGAACTAGATCTCGTAGTATCATCCCGTAATGTATAATCCTCATCATCGTTGTCGCTAGCTAGTAGTACAGCACCAAGTAAACCCTGAAACCCAGAATGTGCCTCTACCTCTCGCAAAGCTAGGTCAGCTTCCTCATTGTTGGCTATATCAGCTGATGTCATGTGGTCATGCAGTGCCCTCATAGTACACCCTCCTCTGCGTCTATTAGTCAGACTGGGAGGTTCGTAGTCAGGGAACATACTCTTCGATTCTCTCTGTACCATCTCCTGTTCTAGGAAACCAACAGTCTTAGCCAACAGGTAATAGATGACATGAGCATAGGGGATCCTCCTCTTGCCCTTGAATCTATCAGCAATCTAGCCTTCCCACTCACAAATCAACAAGTCTACCAAATCAAATAGGGTGTGCCCTAATGAAAGCTCTAGTTTGGTTTTGGTGAATTGATGAAACCCTAACTGCTAACCTAGTTTATCAAAGTGATTATGAGATAGGTAGCACTACTCCAAGTGGTGAAGCAAATGAAGATCATGACATGATGATGATGGCATGGTGATGATCAAATGTTTGGACTTAGAAAAGAAGAAAGAGAAAAACAAAAGGCTCAAGGCAAACATGAAATTGATAGGAGCTTTTCGGTTTAAGTGATCGAGACACTTAGCGAGTGTGATCACATTTAGGATTGATAGCCATACTATTAAGAGGGGTGAAACTCATATCGAAATACGGTTATCAAAGTGCCACTAGATGCTCTAACTCATTGCATATGCATTTATGATCTAGTAGAGTGCTAACACCCTTGAAAATGTTTGTGAAAATATGATAACACACATGCAAAAAGGTGATACATATTGTGTTTAGCACTTGGGAGCAAGGGTTCAAACTTTCACCAGTGGAGTGTTCGCCCGTAGAGTGCAGATAGTCCGATGGTGCTACTAACACCCTATATAGAAAAGACAGGGTTTCATAGAGTGCACTGGACATTGGTCATGCAGTGATCAGAAGCTGGGGTCCAGCGTCCGGTCAGTGGCGTGTAGTGAAGGCCGCCCTCGGTCTTTTGATCGGATGCAGGCCACTAGACTCTAGCTAAACACTGTTCAACATCTGGTCCTACTGATGTGGCGGCACACAGAGACGACGATGAGTGACTGAACATTGGGTGAGTCTAGTCGGACGTGACCGGATGCATCCGGTCATGATTTTCCACCTCTGGAAGCTTAAAGGAAGTGACCGGATGCTAGGGTCCTATGTTTGGTCCAACACTATAGTGTGTCCAGTCACAACTTAAATGTACTGATGACCATTGAGATTAGGCGATCAACATTTGAAGTAGAGGCCACATGGTGTGCATCGTGTGACCGAACACTGGGGTCCTGTGTCCAGTTGATCTGACTGGCACATCTGGTCACCCTGATTTTTTAGTGAATAGAGAGCCAATGGCTCTATTCATGGGGGGGCTCTCTATTTAAGCCCCATGGCTAGCTCAAGCTCACTCTCTTGGCCATTTGCATTGACATAGCAACCTTGTGAGCTTAGCCAAAGCCCTCTCACTCATCTCCATCATTGATTCATCATCTTTGTGATACTAGGAGTGAATCCAAGTGCATTGCTTGAGTGTTTGTATCTAGAGGCACTTGGTGTTCATGTTTCGCTATGGGATTCGCTTGTTACTCTTAGTGGTTGCCGCCACCTAGACAACTTAGAGCAGCAAGGATTGTCGAGCAGAGGTTGGTGATTGTCTCTGGCTCCGATCGTGGTGATTGTGAGGGGTTCTTGACCTTTCCCCGGTAGGAGAGCCAAAAGGTACTCTAGTAAATTACTCATGGCTTGTGTGATTCTCATCTTGTGTTGATTATGCAACACCTTATTGAGGGTTTGGCCTGTGATACAAATTAGTGCGTGAACCTCCAAGTGAGTGAATCACCACAACGAGGACTAGCTTGCTGGCAAGCAAGTTGTCGGATACCGTGAGAAGGGGTACCCTAAGCAAGATCCAAAAAACGACTGCTTAGACTTCGTAAAGATCGAAACCAGCCAAACGCTGCTGGCCTTGGCCGATTCTCTGACTCGCCCGAGGCCCCATCGCCGCGGGCCTCGACCGATTCTCCGCCAAAGGCCTCGGCCGGGCCACCGACCCTCTGTCTCGCGCAAGGCGGGCTCGGCAGCACTCCGCTACCTCCTCCTTCTCCCGTCCCTCCGGCAAAACATCGTGTCACGTCAACTCAGCCAACTGCTGCCCCTGACAACAGCCGCACGCCCGGCACAGTACAGCAGAATGGCCGATGGGACAGGAGGCAGGACTGGGCAGGGGTTACCCGCCACTGTACTAACCACCGTGACGCCCATGCCTCACTATGCTGCCAACTCCTGCACCAAGGACAATGCAGCGTGGGGAGCCACATCTGGGCTACTGTAGCCTCGGAATCAGTACCCAAGGCCAATAACTCCCCCCAAGGCCTCGACAGTTTGCTTCACGGGCTCGGCAGCCTGAGGGTCCATGACCACCGAGCCCCCCACGATGGCTCGGCCTCGGCATCTGCAGAGCCGCTGCCCCCTACGACGTCATTACATGGCAACCCGCACGTCGCCCGCCATGTCCTGCATCAAGCCGTACTGGAGCCCCACGACGCACAAGACCGAGTACGACCAGCATGTCACTTCCGCACGTCCCATCGAGGCACTCAACCACTCCGACAAATCACACGACGGCGCAGTGCAGCGACGTGGCAGACCAGACGTCCGTCACGTCAGCACCCTGCCATCCACGACGGGACTGTGCAAGGGTTACCGACTACTGTGCTGCCTAAACTCCTGCACCAAGGACGGACACGACGTGGGGAGTCAGAACCGGGTTCCTGTGACCTCGGGACCAGCGAACCGACCGCTCCGCCCCGCTCGAGACCCCCGATGAGCCTCGGACGAACTAACCGAGCTCTGCCTCGCCCGAGACTCCCGGTAGGGCCTCGGGCGAACTGGCCATGCTCCGCCTCGCCCGAGGCTAGGCTCGTCCCGCAATCTCGTCACCTCCGCCTCAAAAGTCACTCTGGCAGGCTATCGCATCCAATTAATGCACCCAGCTGCCCTCACTACGTAAGCCACGATCGGCAGTATGCCGCGACAGGACAACGGTCAAAATCGCCTTTTTACCATCCCTTACTGACGATACAGAGCACCGTATCCTGTAGACGCATGTTCGGCACTGTTCCGCCTAAATCAACTATCGACGATGGCCGCCCAGACCTCACATTGCCACCCGCTAAAGGCCTCGGCACAGCAGGCCTCAGCACAGCGGGTCTCGGCCTCAGCGCGATAGGTCTCGACACAGCCTACTACAGCAGCCACCAGGCCTTGGCACTTCACCAAGTTAACAAAAGTACAAGAGCGCAGCATGTCGTCAGCCTTGAAGACCATACCGACTAGACATCGACGGGAACTCCCACGACGCCATACTGCTTCTGGGAGCGGAATACGTCAGCAAATAGTAGCCTTCTCATGTACCTCTCGCTTCCTCCTTGTAACTATAAAAGGAGGTAGCCAGGGCCATTTCTGGGGGGGGCGAAAAGACAAACACACCGATAGAACCACGCACTTCCACGCTGCTTGGGAGCAACGTCCCAAGCAGTTCGCGCCACCCTCGCCGAGACCTGGGGCTAGCTCCCTCTCTCACTCAGCTTGTAACCCCCTACTACGAGCACTCCGGTGCAAGGAATACAAGATCAATCTCTCAGACTGGACGTAGGGCCTCGATTGCCCGAACCAGTATAAACCTTGTGTCTCTTTGCATCACCATCCGGGATTAGGGACACGCAGTACAAATTCACTCGTTGGTTGAGGGCCCCCCGGTTCCAAAACACCGACAGTTGGCGCGCCAGGTAGGGGACTCTGCGTGTCAGCTTCGTCATCCTAGCAAGTTCCGGATGGCAGACCACATACGACCATTGCGTCTCGGCACCATAGTTTGGTTCGGGAGCCTAGAGTTCATGTCTCTAGGGCATGAGTACGACATGGTACTCCTCACTCCTCGAGCCCCACCGTCCGACGACGAAGTCGCGCCCCGGCAGCCCAGGCGCAGGCGGCGCCCGGGCGGCCGCTCTCGCCACGCTCGCCAGGCATGGCGCGAGCAAGGCCACCCCGACGCTACGCGAGCCCGGGGCGGCACACCACTCCCCGCCGATATCCTACGACCAGCTGTTGGTACGAGGTCCCTAGCTGGGGGCCTGTCTGACCTGAGCCTGGACAAAGGAAAATCGCCGGGGGCTTACGGCGATGCCCAGTCATCTAACCCCGCTCCGCCACTCCCTGAAGAACCGACCCCGGCGGGGCAGAATCTGGAGACAGCCCCGTTCCCGTACCCCTTTGGGTTGAGAAATGTCGCCACCTCCTACGCCTACGCTTACGCTGCCGCTCACGAGCACCCCTCGGAGCGCCGCCAGCGCTTCGCTCTCGACCTGAGCACCCACTCCGACCCCTCGGACGAGGACGAGGCGTGGCCCGGGATGGATTTCTCCGAACTCCACAACCCTGGGGCTTTACGCCAATTCTTGGCCGCAAGCGACTACTGCCTTGGCCATTCCGACTCCGACGACGAAGGGACTTACGATCCATCCCATGAGTGCTTCCACGTCGGGCTCGGGATGCCAACGGTGGGCGAAGAGGAAGAAAGGACAGGCACTCATTCACCGCCCCGGGCGGGGGCGGGTGATGCCACACCTCCGCGTCTCGTAGCCCCGGCAGCACGGAACGAGAATCTCGTCCGCGGGGGGCATCGTCGCCCAGACCTGGAGCAGCTCCGCGAGCTTCAGGCCAAGGTCGAACAGGACCGACTCCTTCTGCAATAGCTCCGGGACACTCTCGAGCAGGAGCAGCGAGGGCGCGGTGAGGGCGGAGGAGCCCGAGGGCGGGCCCGCGACGTTCATCACCGCATCAACGACAACGAGGACGGAGAGCCACCCCCAATCTTTAACCGCGCTAGCCAGAATGTCGCAGCTGCTGCAATGCTGGTCCGAGCGATGCCCGAGCCCTCCACCACCGAAGGGCGACGGGTCCGCGGAGAGCTCCGCGACCTCCTCGAGACCGCAGCAGTGCAGCAGGCCGAAAGTTCCGCCTCCCGCCGGCGCGGAGGCACTTCGGAGCAACCCACGGCACGACCTCGCCAAGGCCAGGATGCCTCGGTCCGTCCCGAGCCCGCTCGCGTGCCGACGGTCGACAGGGCCCCCTCGGTGCGCGACCGACCTGGACACCGACACGAGGTACAAGGCGACCACGAGGTAGTTGGCAGGCGACGGCGCCACGACGACGGAGCCGCCTGAGGCTACCACCCGCACCGAGGCGGTCGCTACGACAGTGGTGAGGACCGCAGCCCCTCCCCTGAGCCGCCAGGACCTCGGGTCTTCAGCAGGGCCATCCGCGTTGCTCCTTTCCCCGCCCGGTTCCGACAGCCGGCCAACCTCACCAAGTATAGCGGCGAGACGAACCCTGAGCTATGGCTAGCCGATTATCGCCTGGCTTGTCAGCTGGGTGGCGCGGACGATGATCTGCTCATCATCCGCAATCTCCCTTTACTCTTGACGGACTCAGCGCGAGCCTGGCTTGAGCATCTCCCCCCCTCGCAAATCCACGACTGGCGCGACTTGGTTAGGATCTTCGTCGGGAACTTCCAGGGCACTTACATGCGCCCTGGGAATTCCTGGGATCTTAAGAGCTGCCGCCAGAAGCCGGATGAGTCTCTCCGAGACTTCATCCGGCGCTTCTCCAAACAGTGCACCGAGCTACCCAGCGTCGGTGACTCGGAGATCGTCCAGGCTTTCCTCTCCGGCACCACTTGTCGGGACTTGGTCCGAGAGTTAGGGCGCAACGTCCCGCACTCTGCCGCCGCGCTCCTCGACATCGCCACCAACTTCGCCTCGGGCGAAGAGGCGGTGGGGGCCATCTTCCCCAACAACGACGCCAAGGGGAAGCAGAAGGACGAGGCCCCCGAGGCCTCGCCCACCCGCGTCCCTAAGAGAAAGAAGAAGGGCCGCCTGGGGAAGCAGGAGGTCCTCGAGGCCGTTCACGTCGCCACAACAGATCGCAGGAATCCCCGAGGCCCCCGCGGCCCCGGGCTATTTGACGACATGCTAAAGAAGCCCTGTCCTTACCATCAAGGCCCGGTGAAGCATGCCCTCGAGGAATGCACCATGCTCCGGCGTTACTACGCCAGGCTTGGGCTCCCCGACGACGATGAGGCCAGGAAAAGGGGCGCCGGCGAAAGGGACGGTGATAAAGATGATGGGTTTCCCGAGGTACGCAACGCTTTCATGATCTTTGGCGGACCCTCGGCATGCCTCACGGCGCGCCAGCGAAAGAGGGAACGCCGGGAGGTCTTCTCGGTCAGGGTAGCCACCCCCCGGTACCTCGATTGGTCTCGGGAAGCAATCACCTTTGACCGGGATGACCACCCTGATTACATTCCAAACCTCGGGCAGTACCCGCTGGTCGTCGACCCGATCATCGGCAACACCCGGCTCACCAAAGTACTCATGGACGGAGGCAGCGGCCTCAACATCCTCTACGCCAACACTCTGGAGCTCCTGGAGCTCGACCAATCAGCGGCTTCGAGGTGGTTCCGCGCCCTTCCACGGCGTCGTGCCAGGGAAGCGCACACGACCCCTCGGACGCGTTGACTTACCCGTCTGCTTTGGCACCCCATCCAACTACCGTAAGGAAGCCCTCACCTTCGAGGTAGTTGAATTCAAGGGGGCTTACCACGCCATCTTGGGGCGCCCGTGCTACGCCAAGTTCATGGCGATCCCCAACTACACCTACCTCAAGCTCAAGATGCCAGGCCCCAACGGCGTCATCACCGTCGAGTCCACGTACGAACATGCATACGACTGCGACGTCGAGTGCATCGAGTACGCCGAGGCCATCGTGGAGGCCGAGACCCTCATCGCCGATCTCGACCAGCTTGGTAGCAAGGTTCCCGACGTCAAGCGGCGCGCCGGGACCTTCGAACCCGCGGAGGCCGTCAAGGTCGTCCCAGTCGATCCCACCGTCCCCGACGGTCGGGGACTGAAGATCAGCGCCACCCTCGACAGAAAATAGGAGGCCGTGCTCGTCGACTTTCTCCGTGCGAACGTCGATATGTTCGCATGGAGTCCCTCGGACATGCCAGGCATACCAAGGGAGGTCGCCGAGCACGCCTTAGATATCCGGCCAGGCTCCAGGCCGGCAAAGCAGCGCCTGCGCCGGTTTGACGAGGAGAAGCGCAGAGCCATCGGCGAAGAAGTGTAGAAGCTCGTGGCAGCCGGGTTCATCAAGGAAGTATCCCATCCAGAGTGGTTGGCCAACCCTGTACTAGTCAGGAAGAAAAGTGGCAAGTGGAGGATGTGCGTGGACTACACTGGTCTAAATAAAGCATGCCCGAAAGTCCCATTCCCACTACCACGAATTGACCAAATCATCGACTCCACCGCAGGATGCGAAACCCTCTCCTTCCTTGATGCGTATTCCGGTTACCACCAAATCAAGATGAAAGAGTCCGACCAGCTCACGACTTCTTTCATCACCCCATTCGGCATATATTGTTACGTAACCATGCCGTTCGGCCTCAGAAACGCAGGGGCCACTTACCAACAGTGCATGATCCAAGTCTTTGGCGAACATATCGGACGAACCGTTGAGGCCTACGTGGATGACATCGTAGTCAAGTCCAGGAAGGCCGGCGATCTCGTCGGCGACCTGGAGGTTGCCTTCACATGTCTCAGAAGGAAGGGCATCAAGCTCAACCCCGAGAAGTGTGTCTTCGGGGTTCCCCGAGGCATGCTCTTGGGATTCATAGTCTCGGAACGTGGGATCGAGGCCAACCCAGAGAAGGTCTCGGCCGTAACCAACATGGGCCCGATCCGAGACCTCAAAGGCATGCAGAGGGTCATGGGATGCCTTGCGGCCCTGAGCCGCTTCATCTCGCGCCTCGGCGAAAAAGGCCTACCCCTGTACCGCCTCTTGAGAAAGTCCGAGCGCTTTTCTTGGACCGCCGAGGCCGAGGAAGCCCTCGCCAGGCTCAAAGCACTGCTCACTAACCCCCCCGTCCTGGTTCCGCCCACCGAGGGCGAACACCTCTTACTCTACGTCGCCGCGACGACCCAAGTGGTCAGCGCGGCCGTAGTCGTCGAGAGGCAGGAGGAGGGACACGCTCTGCCCGTCCAGCGACCTGTCTACTTCATCAGCGAAGTGCTCTCCGAGACTAAAACACGTTACCCCCACATCCAGAAGTTGGTTTACGCCATAATCTTGGCCCGACGCAAGCTGCGTCACTACTTCGAGTCCCACCCGGTGACTGTGGTGTCGTCTTTTCCTCTGGGAGAGATAATCCAAAACCGGGAGGCGTCGGGTAGAATAGCCAAATGGGCTGTCGAACTCATAGGGGAGACCTTGTCTTTCGCGCCTCGGAAAGCGATCAAATCACAGGTCCTGGCCGACTTTGTAGCCAAGTGGACCGACACACAGCTGCCACCCGTTCAAATCCAATCAGAATGCTGGACCATGTACTTCGACGGGTCTCTGATGAAGACTGGGGCCGGCGCGGGCCTGCTCCTGGTCTCGCCCCTCGGAATACACATGCGCTACATGATCCGGCTTCACTTCGCCGCCTCCAACAATGTCGCTGAGTACGAGGCCCTCGTCAACGGCCTGCAAATCACCATCGAACTCGGAGTACGGCGTCTCGAAGTACGGGGTGATTCACAGCTCGTCGTCGATCAGGTGATGAAAGAGTCAAGCTGCCATGACCCCAAAATGAAGGCGTACTGCGCGATGGTACGTCATCTAGAGAACAAGTTCGACGGTCTCGAACTCAACCACGTTGCACGAAAGTTCAACGAGGCCGCGGACGAACTGGCAAAGATGGCGTCGGCACGGACCCCGGCCCCTCCGAACGTCTTCGCCAGAGACCTCCACAAGCCATCCGTCGACTACGCCTCGGCGACGGAAGAGGACCCATCGGCCGAGCCCACCGCAGGGCCCGAGGCCCCCTCTGCCGCCGAGACCCCGCCAGCCGAGCCCGAGGCGATGGCGATTGACGAAGAGCCTCCCAAGGCCGACCAAGGAACGGACTGGCAAGTCCCTCTCCTTGATCGCCTCGTCCGAGGAGAGCTTCCTGCTGACAGAACCGAAGCCCGATGGCTTGCGCGACGCGCCAAGACTTACGTCCTCTGCGACGGCGAGTTATATAGGCGCAGCCCATCTGGTATTCTCCAACGATGCATCGCCACCGAGGCTGGCCAATCCTTACTTCGAGACTTACACGCGGGAGTCTGCGGGCACCACGCGGCGCCTCGGACGCTCGTAGGTAACGCCTTCCGCCAAGGTTTCTATTGGCCAACAGCGGTGGCCGACGCCACAAAGCTAGTACGCACCTGCGAGGGATGCCAGTACTATGCTCGACAGACGCACCTCCCGGCCCAAGCCCTCCAAACCATCCCCATCACATGGCCATTCGCTGTGTGGGGACTGGACATGGTTGGGCCTCTGCAGAAGGCACCCGGGGGCTATACCCATCTGCTGGTAGCTATCGACAAATTCTCCAAATGGATCGAGGCTCGTCCGATCGCTCAGATCAAATCCGAGCAAGCGGTGCTGTTCTTTACGGATATCATCCACAGGTTCGAGGTTCCTAACACCATCATCACTGACAATGGGACACAATTCACCGGGCGCAAGTTCCTAACGTTTTGCGACGACCACCACATCCAGGTGGCCTGGGCGGCCGTAGGGCACCCAAGGACGAATGGCCAAGTAGAGCGTGCCAACGGCATGATCCTACAAGGCCTTAAGCCAAGAATATTCAACCAGTTGAAGAAGTTTGGCAAGAAATGGCTTACCGAACTCCCGTCAGTCATCTGGAGCCTAAGAAATACCCCGAGCCGAGCCACGGGATTCACACCGTTCTTCCTGGTCTATGGAGCCGAGGCCATCCTCCCCACTGACTCAGAATACGGCTCCCCGAGGCTACAGGCGTACAACGAGCAAAGCAACCACACTGCCCGCGAAGACGCCCTCGACCAACTGGAGGAAGCCCGCGACGTCGCGCTACTACACTCAGCCAGGTATCAGCAAGCCCTACGACGCTACCAAGCCCGGCGCGTCCAAAGCCGGGACCTGAAGGTGGGCGACCTGGTGCTAAGACTGAGGCAGAGCAACAAGGGCCGCCACAAGCTGACCCCACCCTGGGAAGGGCCGTATATCGTCGCTCAAGTGCTGAAGCCCAGGACCTACAAGTTAGCCAACGAGAAGGGCGAAATCTTCACCAACGCTTGGAACATAGAACAGCTACGTCGTTTCTACCCTTAAATTTCCAAACGTTGTTTACATTGTTTCTCGAAATACAATAAAGAAGCGTTCTTTAGTTGTTATAATCTTTCGAGGAACCCCCTTATAGACAAATCGACTGTATAGAACCTAAGGACCGAAAGATCGTCTCAAGGGCGAAAAGGCCGGCCGAGTCGTGAGAACGGCCTATGCCTCTGGGCTACGGCAGCTCCCTCACCACCGTTTCGCCCAAAGGACAGCTTAGGTTCCGAGGAAGTTCTTTGCAGAGAGGTTGTCTATCGATAGGGGCTCGACGTCACTATAACGCAATAAGGGAGACTCGGCTCTGCCTCTGCAAAGTCGAGCCTCCCTCAGGGGCTAAAAAGGGGGAACCCCCCTAAGTCCCGGACACCATTTCTCAACCGTTTTTCCGAAAATTTCCACGCCAAACTCTCTCGCGCTCCAACGGGACCTTCGCAAGAAACCCAGAGACCAAAAGCCTGTCTGGAGGCCAAAGGGCCGGCCGAGTCGTGAGAACGGCCTATGCCTCTGGGCTACGGCAGCTCCCTCACCACCCTTCGCCGAAGGACGGCTTAGGTTCCGAGGGATTTCTTCGCGATCGAGACAGAGGGCACGGACTTAGAAATAGAATGGAAAACGGTTAAGAAGCACACATACGCAAATACTTTAAGGGCCTCGACGGCCACAAAAAACGTCACGATTCGGCAACTAACTCAATCCGGTTACATGGCCCCTTTTGGCCCAGGTCAAAGCTCAAGGATCGGCGGCTGGCGCGGGAGGGACCACCTCTTCTTCGAATAGCTTGGCCAACGCGGTGCCAGGTGCCTCGGCCGCCTCCAACAGCCTCACGACCTCTGCATCAGCCTCCTCGTCATCTTCTGGCAACACATAGCCGTCGCTGACAGCCTCGAGGTTGATGGCGTAGTGCGAGGAGACGACGGCCAGGGCGCGCTTGACACCCGTGTGCAACGCCCCTCGGAGTCTCTCGCGGACGTGGCCGCTCAACGCGATGAGGCGGCTCCCAAGGGAGCTAGCTGATTGGACCTCCTCGACGTCCAGAGCCTCGCAGGCAGACCGGACAGCGCTGCGCAGCGCCTCGTGCTCCCGGACCTCGACATCCAGCGCTGCTTGCGCCGCGACGGAGGCCTCAGCCGCCTAGGAGGCCTCTTTCTCCAGATCTACGTCGCAACAAGGGGTCAGGAGTCAAGCGCGAACCAGGACAAAAAGAGCAAATGGAACAAGGAACATGGTTCAGCGGAACTTACCCTCGGCCTTGCCCTTCCAGGCTGAGACCTCGACCCGAGAGGCCTCGGCCGCCTTGGTAGCCTCTGCCAGGGCGACTTTTGTCGCCTGATGCTCGCTCTGCTCCGCACCCAGCTGCCCGGCTGTGGCCTTCGCAGAGGCCGTCGCTTCTTGGGCCCGAAGCCTGAAGGAGTCTCGCTCCTCCTCCAGTTCCTTGATCTTGGCCACCAGAGGGGCGGACTGCTCCTTAGCCATGGCCAACTCCGCCTGAATGTCAGCACAACGAAGGCGGAGGTCCTCCACTTCCGCACTCCGCGCCGACAATAGTCCCTGGGCATCGGCAAGCAAGCCCTTCTGGCGCCGGAGCTGGTCCCAGATATCCCTCTCATTTCGCAGGAACACCGATTTCCCAAGGGATCGGGTCTCGAGCTCCTAAGAAGGCAAAACAAAAAACACACGTCAGACACTGCGAGCGGGCTCGGAGAGAAAACAACGCGGCACGAGAGGGGAAAGTACTTACCCGCGTGACACCGGGCAAATCCTGACCCATAATAGTCATCGCTGTCCGCAGCGACCGCACTGCCAATTGGCGGTACTGCTCGAGGGTGTCCCAATGCCCCCCCTCTGCAATATCTTCAAGAGCGAACACGGGCTCCCCCTCGGGGTCAGCCCGGTTCCGCCAGAAAACACGCGGGAAGTTCCACCCGCGAGGCTCGGGCCGTAGCCGGACAAGAGCCGAACTCCCCTCGGCGGGATCTGGGACTAGTTGCTCCGCGGTACTGGCCGCCTCGACGTCCGCCGCCTCCTTCCCTCGGGAGGAATCATCAGACGAGATTGTCTGAACCAGGGGCGGCGCCAAAATTTGCCCCGTCTCCACCTCCATCGCCTCGGTCTCAACGGACCCGAGGGCTCTGGCCTCCGCCATCTCTACCTTGAGGGCCTCGGCGTCCACCGCCCTGACGTCGGAGGTCTTGGGGGCTCCGGCCTCGCCCTCAGTGGCCTCGGCAATGGCAGACGCCCCAGCCTCCACTCGCTCCGCAGCCGCCTCGGCCCCCTATTCCTGGGCAGCCGCCTCCTCCGAAACGGCCTCACCCGACGCCGCGCCGCGTCGCACGCCTGCCTGCGCCTCCGCTGCCTGATGGGCGGAAGAGCCAACGTTCACCTTGAGCGCCTTACGGGGCGCCAAGGGAGGGTCTCCCACCAGAAGCGTCTGGCTGCAAGAAAAGACACTCCCAAGGTCAGCATGCAACCAAGGGGCAAACAAGAAGCGGACTCCGCCAGGAAAGACGCTTACCGCGAACGGGGATGCAACCGCTTCGACACCGTCCGCCTCCTCTGCAACGGCGGCGGTGGTGGCAGCAGCGCAGCCTCGGTGTCCACCAGCGCCAGCTGGTCCCCGTCGGACCCCGGCACCTCCTCGACCCTTCGCGGAGATAATGGGGTCGCCCCCACCGTCACCCGCTCAACCTCCACCGTCGAACCCATCGGGCCGACGGCACGCTCCTCCGACACCCGCGCCTCGGGTGTGCCGGCCTCGGCGCCGGGACGGGCCACCACTGGCCCCGGGACACCTCCTCCTCCTCCTAGGGGCGTCAGGCTCCTTGCCGGCGCCCCGGGAACCATCTCCCTGATGTCGGGGAGGTGTTCCAGGCAGGCCGTCCCCACCTCGCGCCCGCCGCCGTCGCTCGAAGAATCTGACACCGACGACGAGGGAGACGGCTCCAAAGGGAGACCGTCGAGCCTCTGGCGCCGGCGACGGGCGTCCAGCTTTTCACGCGCGAGGATCTTCTTTGTGCGCTTCGCCTCCTGGGCATCTTTCTTCTTCTTCTCCTCCTCGGCACGCGCCCTGTTCACTGATCGCCGCCGGGCGTCCTCAGGAACGGGCGGCGGGGAGCCTCGCACGTCTCTTATCCCCTGTGAGAACGACGAAGTAAGACAACAGACCAAAAAGGCGAAAAACAAGAAGGACGCGAAAGCCTCGACAACATCCAACTTACCAGCGAGACATACCCCCGCGACGGGCGCATCGGGAACGGCGTCAAGTCATCGAGCCTCGGCTTCCCGTCTACCGCCTCCCTCACCCGACGCAGGGTCTCGTCATCGGTAAGGGTGAAGGCGGACATCTTGATACCAGCGACCGGGTCGCTCGGCATCATCTCGAACAGCCGCCGCCGCCGGGCCATTAGCGGCAACACCCTCCGGCGGTGAAAGGCCGCCACGACCACGGCCGCCGAAAGGCCGCAGTCACGCAGCTTCCCCAAGGCCCTCAAGAGCGGTTCCAGCCTAGGCTGGTCGACCTTGATGACGCCGTACCCCCATTTCTCCGGTTGACTCTCTACAACCCGCCCGGTATAAGGGGGAAGTCCTCCGCCGTCGTTGCGGAGGTAGAACCAGCCGTCATACCAATGACGATTGGACGTTGACAGCTGGGCCGGGATGTAGAGGGACTGCCGGTCTTGGCGCACGTGGAGGGTGCAGCCGCCGGCCCTCTGCGCCTTCCGAGCCCCCCTCGTTCCCCCCGGCTTGGAGGTGAACGTCGCTCGGAACAAATGGAGCCACAACTCCCAGTGGGGAGCGATCCCCAGATACCCCTCGCAGACGGCGACGAAGATGGCCACCTGCGCGATGGAGTTGGGGCTGAAATTGTGTAGCTCCATGCCATAATAGTGCGGGAGTGCCCGCATGAAGCTATCCGCCGGCGACCCGAAGCCTCGCTCGTGGAAGACGACGAAGCTCACCACGTAACCGTCGCGCGGCCTCGGCTCCGACTCGTCCCCCGGAGCAATCCACTCCGGCTCGTCGGGGTCGGTGATCGGGCGAAGAAGACCGGCCTCCACGAGCGACTGCAGCTTCTCCTCGGTGACGTCGGACCGCTCCCAGGGATCCGCCGGGAGGATGACGGGACCCCCAGCCATTGCGCGGCGGAGGACGCTGCTACGGCGGTAATCTCTCTCCCTCTCTCTTTCGATCTCTCGCCCTCGCACTTCTCTTCCCCGACGCTCTATGCTCTCAGCGACGGCACGGAGGCAGCAAAAGCGAACGCGGAAAAGGTAAGGAGGGAGAGGGCGAGGCTGTTTGCGTATTTATGCAGGGACGAATCGAAACCGCCGGGCGACGAAATCGGGGAAGTTTCCCCCAGAAAATCCGGCGCGGTTATCCAGATCCGGTCTTACCGCCCACTCCCTCCTCATTAATTGCGCATGCAGTTACGTCCCGTCGACTGACGCCACGTCGCGCCCAACCGTAGCAGCAGCAGGCGCCGTTTCACCTCCCCGAAAAAGCTACCTCAAAAGGCGCGCCTGCCGTTGCTAACCGCAGGGAGAGAGGTAAACCCCACCCGATTCCTTTCAGGCAAAGGAACCGGGCACCGAGCCCGTTACGGTCCAGGGGTTCAAAGGCTGGGACCTCAGGGGTTTCGACAGCCGCCCCAAGACAACAGAGTCAGGGGTGACTACGGGCGAGCCTATGCGAGGCCAAGGCCCAAGCAAGCGAGACGCTTGGGATGCCCTGTGTCGTGTCCGAGACCGGCAGGGAAGTCTCCGAATGGGATCCCACCGTAGGGAGGCACCGAGCCACCAAGGCCCAGCGAACGGCCTCGGCACCCACTAGAGAAACCCTCCGGTACTCTTGGAGCGCGTCTCCGGACCGCTAGCCGACCCCCAGCGAACGGGGTACGGGCCTCCACTCGGACTTACCCGATAACAGCTCACCGGAAATGCCGTCGCTCGCGCCCACCGAGGGTAGCGTGGCATCTTCCACCCCTCCTTCCGAGCGAAAAGGAAGCGCGAGGGTCGAACAAAAAGTCAGGAGAATCCCTGACGGCCCTCTCGCTCCACGCAGAGGCTAAGGGACTCTTCCTGCGAAGCGTTGCCGAGTCCCAGCGACTTGGGCTCGCACACGAGGGGACTCGGCAATACAAACCCTCCTTCCGAGCGAAAAGGAAGCGCGAGGGTTGAACAAAAAGTCAGGAGAATCCCTGACGGCCCTCTTGCCCCGTGCAGAGGCTAAGGGACTCTTCCTGCGACACATTGCCGAATCCCAGCGACTTGGGCTCGCACACGAGGGGGCTCGGCAATACAAACCCTCCTTCCGAGCGAAAAGGAAGCGCGAGGGTCGTTCAAAAAGCCGGAAGAACTCCTGACGGCCCTCTTGCTCCGTGCAGAGGCTAGGGAGCTCCTTCTGCAAAAAGACGCCGAGACCCCGCGACCTAGGCTCGCACCCGAGGGGGGCTCGGCAGTCAGACCCTCACACGCGAGGGGCGAACCAAAAGCCAGGGGACCTCTGACCGCTCTCTCGCTCCGCGCGAGAGACTCGGGGGCCCTCCTGCAACTTTGCCGAGACCCAGCAGCTCAGGCTCGCACACGAGTGGGCTCGGCAAACAGCCCCCCCCCCCCCGTCCGAGCGAAAAGGACGGGCGGGGGACGGGCAAAAAAGACGGGAGGACCCCTGACCGCCCTCTCGCTCCGTGCGGAGGCTTGGGGGCTCTTCCTGCACCCGAGATAAAGACAAGCGACCCAAGCCCGTTACGGTCCAGGGGTTCGAAGGCTGGGCCCCCGGGGGTTTTGACAGCCGCCCCAGGGCAAAAGAGTCAGGGACGACTACGGGCAAGCCTGTATGAGCACGCCCTGTATCGTGTCCGAGACCGGTAGGGAGGTCTCTGAATGGGATCCCACCGTAGGGAGGCACCGAGCCACCGAGGCCCAGCGAACGGCCTCGGCACCCACTAGAGAAACCCTCCGGTACTCTTGGAGTGCGTCTCCGGATCGCTAGCCGACCCCCAGCGAATGGGGTACGGGCCTCCACTCGGACTTACCCGATAACAGCTCACCGGAAGTGCCATCGCTCGCGCCCACCGAGGGTAGCGTGGCACATTCCACCCCTCCTTCCGAGCGAAAAGAAAGCGCGAGGATCGAATAAAAAGTCAGGAGAATCCCTGACGGCCCTCTTGCTCCGCACAGAGGCTAAGGGACTCTTCCTGCGACACTTTGCCGAGACCCAGCGGCTCAGACTCGCACACGAGGGGTCTCGGCAAAACAAACCCTCCTTCCGAGCGAAAAGGAAGCGCGAGGGTCGTTCAAAAAGCCGGAAGAACTCCTGACGGTCCTCTCGCTCCGTACGGAGGCTAGGGAGCTCCTTCTGCAAAAGACGCCAAGACCCCGCGACCTATGTTCGCACCCGAGGGGGCCTCGGCCGACAGACCCTCACGCGCGAGGGGCGAACCAAAAGCCAGGGGGACCTCTGACCGCTCTCTCCCTCCGCACGAGAGACTCGGGGGCTCCTCCTGCGAACTTTGCCGAGACCCAGCGACTTGGGCTCGCACACGAGGGGGCTCGGCAATACAAACCCTCCTTCCGAACGAAAAGGAAGCGCGGGGGTCGTACAAAAAGCTGGGTGAACCCCTGACGGCCCTCTCGCTCCAGGCGGAGGCTAAGGGGCTCTTCCCGCAGCATCGTCGAGGCCCTGCGATCCGAACTCGCACCCACGGGCCCGGCAAACACAATGTAACTCCCCACTCGAAAGAGAAAAAAGCCCCTGGAGAAGTGAAATCACTCCTCCAGGGCCTCGGGGGCTACACCCGGCGGGTGCGCTCGCGCGCACCCACCGAAACCTCGAAAACAAAACACCATCCCGACAGGAACTATCAAGAGCCAATTCTCGTCAGAACCTCAGGGGGAGTGCCTCCACTCCCCCTAAGGCTCGGGGGCTACTGTCGGATACCGTGAGAAGGGGTACCCTAAGCAAGATCCAAAAAACGACTGCTTAGACTTCGTAAAGATCGAAACCAGCCAAACGCTGCTGGCCTCGGCCGATTCTCCGACTCGCCCGAGGCCCCATCGCTGCGGGCCTCGGCCGATTCTCCGCCAAAGGCCTCGGCCGGGCCACCGACCCTCTGTCTCGTGCAAGGCGGGCTCGGCAGCACTCCGCTACCTCCTCCTTCTCCCGTCCCTCCGGCAAAACGTCGTGTCACGTCAACTCAGCCAACTGCTGCCCCTGACAACAGCCGCACGCCCGGCACAGTACAGCAGAATGGCCGATGGGACAGGAGGCAGGACTGGGCAGGGGTTACCCGCCACTGTACTAACCACCGTGACGCCCATGCCTCACTATGCTGCCAACTCCTGCACCAAGGACAATGCAGCGTGGGGAGCCACATCTGGGCTACTGTAGCCTCGGAATCAGTACCCAAGGCCAATAACTCCCCCCAAGGCCTCGACAGTTTGCTTCACGGGCTCGGCAGCCTGAGGGTCCATGACCACCGAGCCCCCCACGATGGCTCGGCCTCGGCATCTGCAGAGCCGCTGCCCCCTACGACGTCATTACACGGCAACCCGCACGTCGCCCGCCATGTCCTGCATCAAGCCGTACTGGAGCCCCACGACGCACAAGACCGAGTACGACCAGCATGTCACTTCCGCACGTCCCATCGAGGCACTCAACCACTCCGACAAATCACACGACGGCGCAGTGCAGCGACGTGGCAGACCAGACGTCCGTCACGTCAGCACCCTGCCATCCACGACGGGACTGTGCAAGGGTTACCGACTACTGTGCTGCCTAAACTCCTGCACCAAGGATGGACACGACGTGGGGAGTCAGAACCGGGTTCCTGTGACCTCGGGACCAGCGAACCGACCGCTCCGCCCCGCTCGAGACCCCCGATGAGCCTCGGACGAACTAACCGAGCTCCGCCTCGCCCGAGACTCCCGGTAGGGCCTCGGGCGAACTGGCCATGCTCCGCCTCGCCCGAGGCTAGGCTCGTCCCGCAATCTCGTCACCTCCGCCTCAAAAGTCACTCTGGCAGGCTATCGCATCCAATTAATGCACCCAGCTGCCCTCACTACGTAAGCCACGATCGGCAGTATGCCGCGACAGGACAACGGTCAAAATCGCCTTTTTACCATCCCTTACTGACGATACAGAGCACCGTATCCTGTAGACGCATGTTCGGCACTATTCCGCCTAAATCAACTATCGACGATGGCCGCCCAGACCTCACATTGCCACCCGCTAAAGGCCTCGGCACAGCAGGCCTCAGCACAGCGGGTCTCGGCCTCAGCGCGATAGGTCTCGACACAGCCTACTACAGCAGCCACCAGGCCTCGGCACTTCACCAAGTTAACAAAAGTACAAGAGCGCAGCATGTCGTCAGCCTTGAAGACCATACCGACTAGACATCGACGGGAACTCCCACGACGCCATACTGCTTCTGGGAGCGGAATACGTCAGCAAATAGTAGCCTTCTCATGTACCTCTCGCTTCCTCCTTGTAACTATAAAAGGAGGTAGCCTAGGGCCATTTCTGGGGGGGGCGAAAAGACAAACACACCGATAGAACCACGCACTTCCACGCTGCTTGGGAGCAACGTCCCAAGCAGTTCGCGCCACCCTCGCCGAGACCTGGGGCTAGCTCCCTCTCTCACTCAGCTTGTAACCCCCTACTACGAGCACTCCGGTGCAAGGAATACAAGATCAATCTCTCAGACTGGACGTAGGGCCTCGATTGCCCGAACCAGTATAAACCTTGTGTCTCTTTGCATCACCATCCGGGATTAGGGACACGCAGTACAAATTCACTCGTTGGTTGAGGGCCCCCCGGTTCCAAAACACCGACACAAGTGAACCTCTATAAAAAATCATTATGTCATCATTTGATTCTGAGTTGATTGACCTTCATTGGTATTCATTCTTGTGATTGATTGGTTCATTTCTCGACTAGGCGGTATAACCATCTTGCTCTCTCTCTTTATATTACCGCAAACTAGCTGTCAAGCTCTTTAGTGTAGCTAGTCGTGAGAGCTTGTTAGTTTGGTTAGTGTGGCTCTTTAGTTAGCCTTTGAGAGCACACTAACTTAGTGTAGTGACATAGCCATTGTGTGGATAGAGACTATATAAACTAGAATTGTGAAAGGTGGCTTGCATTTTTAGTAGGCTAGCAAACACTCGCTTTGCCTCATATTTGTCTAACCGGTTTGCTAAGTGTTGTTGTAGAAACTTTTATAGGCTATTCACCCCCCTTTAGCCATTAGGACCTTTCAAGTGGTATCAGAGCTAAGGTCACCGTGATTTGAGGCTTAACAACCTTCGGTGTAAAAATGGCTCAAATCAACAACACCAAGAAGCCACCCCAATTTGATGGCACAAATTATCCATATTGGAAGTCAAAGATGACTACACATATCAAGTCAATCAATAGAAGGGTGTGGAAGGTGGTTGAAACCAAAATAGAGATGTTGATCCAAAAAATCCCACTATGGCCGAAGAAGTGCTTCTCCAAAACAATGACATTGCTCTAAGTGCCATTCATGATGCAATTAATGAGAGAACATTTGAACAAATTAAGAACATTGAGATGGCTCATGAGGCTTGGAAGAAGTTGAAAGAATCATTCGAGGGCACCAAGGCAATGAAGGGTGCAAAGGCATATATTCTCAAAGAGAAATTTGCTAGCTTCAAGATGAAGGAAGATAAGAGTGTGCCAGACATGTTCCATCAGATGGAAGTGTTTGTCAATGATCTCAAAGCACTTAGTGAGAAGGTGGAGGACAAGGACTTCTCCCATAAGTTCTAAAAATGCTTACCCATAAGATTTGGCATGTTGGTCACCTTGCTAGTGAGGACTGGTTTGGACACAATGACACTAAACTAAATCTTGGGAGATATCATGACCGATGATGCTTATAGAGATGATGATGAGAAGGAAGAAAAGAGGGAGAAGAAGGATGACAAGAAGAAGAGTATGGCATTCAAGGCCACATCATACAAGGGTAAGGCAAAGCAAGAATCATCAAGCGAAGATGAAGACTTGAGCTTTGATGAGATGGATGATGAGAAGATGGCTCTCTTTGTCAAGAGATTTGGCAAGTTTATGATAAAGAAGGGATACCATGCTAGAAGAAAGAAGTCTTCATCCAAGAACAAGGAAGAGTCAAGAAGGTGCTTCAATTGCGAAAGCAAAGATCATCTTGTTGCTCAATGCCCATACAATAGTGACAACGACGATGATAAGAAGAACAAGAAGAAGGACATGAAGGAAAAGAAAGTGAAGAAGGACAAGATGACCTTCAAGAAGAAGAAAAAGGGTGGTTCATATGTGGTCATTTGGGATAGTGATGATTTCTCAAGTTATGATAATGATAGTGATGATAACAAGACCACCAAGAAGAAGGCACTTGCAAGCATTGCTATCAATGAGAAGCCTTCTCTCTTCGACACTCATCATGCTTCATGGCTAAGGCCACTAAGGTACAAACTTGTGATGATGGAAGTGATGAGGAACATGATAATGATAATGAAAATGAAAGTGATAGTGATGATGATGAACCAACTAAGGATAAACTACTTGACATGCTAAATGATGCTAAAGAACACTTTGACATTAAGAGAAGGGGATGCAAAAGCTTGCATAAGGAAGTAAAAGCCCTTAAGTAAGCCCTTGATGAGCTCAAAGCACCTCATGAGAGGCTAGAGGAAGCCCATGAGAAGCTTGGCAAGGCTCACAAGAAGCTTGAAAAAGCTAATTCCTCTTTGCTTGATGAGCAAAATAAGAAGAATGTGTGGATAGAGACTATATAAACTATAATTGTGGTATGTGGCTTGCATTTTTAGTAGGCTAGCACAACACTCGCTTGGCCTCATATTTGCCTAACTGGTTTGTTAAGTATTGTTGTAGAGATTTTTATAGGCTATTCACCCCCCTCTAGCCATTAGGATCTTTCACCCTACACCAAAGATAGCAACCACTGTTGCATTACTATGATTACCTCACCAAATCTAGCTCTAGGGTATAGTGACTTCTTGAAGGCGAGTAGGAGCACAACTGCTAGTTAAGTGAGTTCTCTCGGTGACCTTAGAGAGTCAGGACTGAACAACTGTCTGAAAAGAACAGATACAATTTCAACGGGTGGTGGCATCCTACCTACAAGGGCACAATGAGGAGGTACTACTCTTGGGTAACATAATTCATGGATCTGAGTGGTGGAAACTAGATCAACACCTAGAGCTTTAGCTATTTCTTCCATGTATAGCCGGTGGCGATCTCCTCTGAACATAAATTCAATGTATTGCCACCCTCATGGTATCCACAAAGTTGCAAAGAATATCTTCACCCAATTTGGCACATATTCATGCGCTATGGTCAATAGGTCCAGCAGTCCTAGCATGTATGCCAAATGACCCTTCATCTCTTCCTCGGTGACTCCAGCTAACTTTGCTAGGCCTTCAACTATAATCCAATGATGTGCACAGAACTTGATGCCTCCTTCTTGGATGGTCATCATAAAACTTGCCTACATTGGAGTCCAACATGGACCTTGTGCAATGGGTCTTGGTTCTAGGAACCAATCCTCTAATGAAACAAACCTTAGCTCCTGAATCTTGCTGCCTCTCTTGCTCAATAACTGTTCAGCACGGGGAATAGGGGGAGTAAGATAAATCATGTGGCCTGCCTCTAGCTTGCCTAGTGCATCCCTCGGTTCCCTATCATCCAACCTTATTGTCGAAGCTAAATGAATGTGGCAACTTTAGACATGGCATCAAGAACTACAATTGTGGTTGGTACGCCCTCCATTTTCAACATCAACTGCTCCTAGGCCTCCTTGTAATTGAACCCTTGTTGACCTTCTCAAAGGCTTGGTTATATTTTTTGAATGGATACAAGGGACTCACAGACTTTCTTTGCCCACAATGATGACCTTTGTTGGCATGATGTCCACGACTCCCTCTCATTGCCTGATGCATGCACAGGTCCTCCCCTAACTATAGTGATGAATAATCCTGAAGTACCAAAGATACACGGAGCGCACAATTTACAAACTGATTTATTTTTTAATTTAATATATACAGTTGTGGGCAAGGGCAAAGATCAGATCTTACATAGAACACAACCCCGCCCATGCAGTTGTGCCTTGCTCAAGAGGTCAAGGGGATAGCATAAGGGGGTGTGTCTACACACAACGATATATGGAGGTAAGGCGGTAGCACTCGATGCATCGATGCGGCAACAACTACCGTGATATAGGGTTTCCCTAGCTATGAACCTAGGGTTCCTGACTCCGATTGTAGATCAGCAGACTTAGAACATTAGGACCATCATCAGTTAGATCAGAATCAGGTCTGTTCCCTCGGTGGTCGAGGTCAGTGGCAGCAGCGAATGGTGAGATGTCAGTAGACTGTCCTTTTAGGGTTGGCCGGTTGGGTACAAACGGATGACCAAGATGAATCAAAGAACAATGGATGGAACAGATTTGGGCCAAGGTACAGTTGTACAGGAACACCGGATCATATGCTGGTGTTGCCATAACATATATTGTCACTGTAGTACGATGGTACCATTTGTTACGTTGGCAGTTATAACCATAGTACAAAACCTCAAGAACAACGAAATTCTGGTACAATAAATGTTTTCAAGGCACAATGACCATAGCCTCCTCATGATCCACTCTAACATACACATGTTCCACGCCCTCTTCAAATAGAGGTAGGTCGACATCTGCTCTAACTGTAGGCATGTCCTAATATCCGTTCCTTCTTCCTCAGTTGTATTATCGACACCGATGATCTTCCGTTTACCTTGAAGAACTATATGTCTTCCCTCATTATTTCCTAGGTCTGGTGCATAGAATACTTGGACTACATCTTTTGCCCATTCAAAAGGTTCTTCTTTGTAATCCATGCTATTGAGATCCATGATAGTAACACCATCCTTATTCATGGATACCGCTCTGGGTCTAACCCACTTGCACTGAAAAAGTGGGACCTTAAATTCTCCATATTCTAGCAGTCATATTTCTTCTATGATTCCATAGTAGGTGTCCATTTGCTTATTTTGTTCATAACAAGCATCGACACCGCTATTTTGGTTCGCACTCTTTTTGTCTTGTTTTCTAGTGTAAAATATGTACACATTTCTATCATAACCACGGTACATCACCACTAAATCGTTTGGTCCCATGGCCAATGCATCAAGGTCAAGGTCACCGGATGTAACCTCTAGCTGATGTTGTTGTAGCCATTTGGCAAACTTTTCTCTATGTTGCTTGTCGAGCCATGCCTGGGACCTAGAATGTTAGTTGTAGCTAATTCTTCCTTGTGCTTTTCGACATAGGGCAAAACTACGTGTGCTGGTTGTAGGACTATGAAATGAGCTTGCATTACAACACTATACTCATGAGCATGGACACACTTCTCCTTGATAATCCCCTTTCCTTGTAGCCTTCCCTCATGTCGTGACACAGGAACACCGAGCCTAGTGTGACCCAAATACTAAATGCAGAACTCAAGTGCTTCCTTGATTACCATCCTTCTGCCATGCACCCTTTAGGCTTGTATCTGTTTCGAACATACTTTCTAAGAACGCTCATCAATCGCTCAAAAGGAAACATCTGGTGCAAGAAAATGGGACCAAACAGTTTTATCTAGTGAACAAGATGAACAATGAGATGCACGGAGCCATGGACATATCAAAAAATATTGGTGGCAAATGCATCTCGAGCTGAGAAAGTGTGTGGATTAGATCGTCTTGTAGCTTTTTAAGCTCCATCGGGTCTATGACCTTGTGTGAGATCGCATTGAAGAATGAGCAAAACTTGATGATTGGCTCCTATACCTTCTCCGGAAGAACACTGCAGATTGCAACAAGAAGGAGTTACATCATGATAAGATGGCAATCGTGGGCCTTCAAGCAGCTCATGTTGAATTTTAAATCTTTCATGTTTGCTATCCTCCTTATATTTGATGAGTATCCTGTAGGCACTTTTAGTTCATGGAAGAACCGTAAGAGCCTCTCTTTCTCCTTTGTTTCTAACAACCATGATGCAACTTGTAGTTTCTTTTTGCCATCAGGTAGTGTTAAGGGATGCAGCTCCGCCCTCACACCCATAGCTTCTAAGTCCATACAACATTGAAGTGAATCTTTCCCCTTGCCCTTCGATTGCATTAACGTACCCAACAAGCTCTCTGTGACATTTTTGGTAATGTGCATCCCATCAAGTGCGTGCCGAACATGCAATGTCCTCCAATAAGGCAGTTTCCAAAACAGATTTTTTCCATGTAGATTTTGCTAGAGCAGGTACGCTTCCTGTGCCCTTTCCTAGGAAGACCTTGAGTTTGTTTACGATTTTGATGATCTGCCTTTCAGTTTTGAACTTAGGTGGTTCTCGATTTTCTACTGTCCCATTGAAGGATTTTTTTGTTCTTGTGGTAAGGGTGCGTAGATGGTAGGAACCTATGATGACCCATGTAAACCATCTTCTTGCTATGTTTCAGAAATTTAGCAGAAATGTCATTCAAGCAAACCATGCATCCCTTGTAACCCTTTGTCACTTGTCCAGATAAAGAACCAAGGCCTAGTAGGTCGGTGATTGTTACAAATAGCAACACTTTCAATTTGAAGTGCTCTTTCTTGTACTCGTCCCACACTCTCTCACCTTTCATCCACAATTGCAGTAGCTCCTCCATCAATGGCTATAGGAAGACGTCAATGTCATTTCTAGGTTGCCTTGGCCCTTGGATTAGTATCAGCATCATAAGGTGTGTCCGTTTCATACACAACCAAGCAGAAGGTTGTATATGCAAAGAATCACTGGCCAAGTGCTATGATTGTTGCTAACCATGTTAAACGGGTTCATCCCATCCGTGCTCAAACCAAACCTTATGTTTCCTATTTCATTAGAAAATGACCGCTTATAATTGTGATTAATAGCTCTCCATTGGGCGCCATCAGCCGGGTGCCACAACTTTCCATCATTCACTCGATCTTCCGCATGCCACCTCATTAATTTTGTTGTCTTTGTTGTGGCAAACAAACGCTTCAAGCGAGGATTGATAGGGAAATACCACATCACCTTCGTGGCTGGTCTTTTCTTATGGCCAGCTTGCATCATGGCATCATTGCTAGTTTTGTATCATGAGACATGGCACCGAGGACATGAATCCAAGTCTTTGTAATCTCCACGAAACAATATGCAGTCATTGGAACAAGCATGTATTTTTTGTACTTCAAGTCCCAATGGGCAGATCATTTGCTTGGCCTCGTACGTGTTCTGAGGCAACTCATTCGGGCTTGGAACAAACTTCTGCAGCAGGGATAAGACATCATTGAACCCAGTGTCTAACATTCCATTCCTTTCTTTCATCTCTAGAAGCAAAATATTAGCTTCAATGTTGTCATAGTTGAACCATTGTACAATGGAGTTTTTGCATGCTTCCTCATATCCTCCAACTTCTTTTGGGTTTTTCCATCAAGGAAATCTAGCTTTCCAGCATCAATCATCTAGTCTAGAGCATCTACCACTTTATTATATGCCAAACTCTTGTTCCCCAGAGCGGCGACGGTTTCTTCAACACCTTCATTCACGGTCTCTAGGACTGTCTCATTCTCGTTCATGTGCCCTGTTTCGCCTACATTTGTATCCCTGTTGCGATTTTGTATACCTGCTGAATCTTGTCCGTCAGGTGGGTTCTCGGCTTCTTCCCCATGTTTCATCCAAACCATATAGTTTGGCTTGAAACCCCTCCAAAGTAGATGACCCCTGATTAGCTCCATGCTATGCCACTACTTAAAGTTTTTGCAATCCCTGCATGTGTAGTTTATGAAACCAAAAGCCTCAATATTATGCTCAATGTAAGAACTCATGGCATTGATAAACAACTCAAGGCCTAGCACGAATGCAACTGAACTGTGCTTCGTATACATCCATCCATGATCCATCTATGTATAGCAAAGGTAGATCTTATAGAATGAAGAAATAAAAAATGAATGCGGAGGTCCCATTGATCAAGAACATCGATAACACAGTAAAAAGCACAATAGCAAGAATCAAGTAATTGAATCTGTGAAGAAAATTTTGCGGACCTGAAATCAGTTAAGTGATGACCTAGCTTTGATTTGGACACAACCTTCAATAGATATTGGGGGAACTAGCAATGGTCAAGGAAAAGGGAACAATGGGATTCGCTTTGGATATGGCTATGGCAACAGACGACTTTAAGTAAGGCAACCTACGCCATCGACCTGGCAGTGGAAATCAACCTTTACCGCCGCCTGGATATGCAGTCTGGCGGAGAAATACTCTTTACCGCCAGCTTTCAGCATTACAAAGAACAAACAACACACCAAACGCCGTTATATCAGGCATAGGGGCCATATAGAAGTGTGAGCAGCATGGCCCATCAAGCATTGGTCCATTACGACCCTGTTTGGACCAGTTTAGAATTCTTAAAAACTGGCCTGTTTGGATCCCACCTAGTTTACAAAGCCAAATTCTTAAAAACTGCAAAAAACTAGAGGGATCCAAATAGGGCCACCAAAAACATTGGTCCAGCGACATGACATAGCACTACGAGCGATGACAGCAAAAGAAAGCAGCATTGGTCGGACTAGAATTTTTGTTTATTACTTTATAAAATATATAGATACATTTCCAATGAGTGGTTGTACTAAGCTCATCCACAAAGATAATACACCTAAAAATAATCCTCTTAGAGCGAGGATGATGGTCGCCTTGGTAGCTTCGGAGGAGGCCCGTCATCATTCGTCGACGTCATCGTCCTCGGGCTCGTCGTCCTCCTCCTCCTCGGTGTCGGAGCTCCTATTAGGAATCAAATTAGAATCCATGTACTCCCTGGAGGCCTCCTCAGATGATAAGTGCTGCTAGACCTTGTCCTCGTTGGAGGACGAGTCGTAGCTGGGAATCTTGAAAAAACTGTCCGCCGACATGGTTCTAGCTAGTCTGATGGAAGAATGGGATAAACATGGAAGAGGGGTGGTTTCAGAGGGCAGCGGCCTTGAAGAATTGTAGAGTGGTCTAGTGGGGGTGTTGGTAGTTGGGCATTAGGACACACTCTCATTTACTCACCTTCAAGTCACAAAAAAAAATTACTCAGCTACAATATTTACCGCCAGTACATCAAACGGTCGTGTAGGTGTCACGATCATAATGCGTATCTCAGTCGGCTCGGCATTCCAAACGATGGTAGAATTCAACCCCACTACCACCACCGCATTGATGGTTTTCAACTGCTAATTTCATTCCTTGCGAGGCCTCCCTATCAGTCCAACCGACGGTGCAAGTATCACACAGACGCTTATATCATTATGGCAATGAAAGTGGTGATAGTGAAAGATCAATCCTGTAGTAGTGATTCCTCATGTTGCACATATGATTCATACTCTTAACCACCAAATGATGATTACAATAGGTTTACAAGTTTGCATGTCCTTCCTATAAAAGAAAATAAAAATATAGAATAATAACTAGAATGTTTTCATACTTCTAGTGTAACCAACAAATTAGCAATTAGAAAAAATAGGAGTTATGCATCACACATCAGAACTGGATATCCATAGAGGTGTATCAAACATATTTGGATGGAATATAATAAAGCAACAATATGCCTAAACCATAATCCTTGGTTCAAATTCAATGTTGATTGCAACACAGACCAAGACTAATACAACAGGCTAACATGAAGAAAGACATGAGATCGCATGGATTTTATGGGCTTACTTTGCCATCAACCACAACATGCAAGAATTACACCCATGACCTTATTAAAGGGAGATTAACTCCAATGCAAAATACTTTTCTCAGTCTTAGAGGATGTTGGGTCTGAGGATATATTATATCTATATAACCTATATAGATTAAGGCCACTAGCAATCATTGATTGCTATAAATCTGCAACCAACGCGAGCCATGTCATCTGAATTCTAAGACCTTAGATCACCTCTATTTAACGATATCTATCCATCCAAACCTTCCCATTAGCTAGCACTGCATGCTCTCTTCGTGCAATTTCCACCACCTCCTTTTTAGCATCTACCCACTGTTCCATCTTTCAGTAATCAATGAGGCCAACAAGCAGTAGCCACCCAGTTTCATCTTCTAGGGAGGAATCAATGAGGTCAACAAGCACTCTATAAGGAAAATGGACCCTAGGCCCATTTACTTTAAATTTTAGTGTTTGATGACCAACACAACCAAATTGGACTAATGAATTTGCAAGTGATTGTTTTATAGTCCAATAGGGTGCAAGACGTGACTTGGACGAAGGCGATGTGATGATTTGATGATCAACACCATAAGCAAGACCCTAGAAGCACAAGAGAAGACCCAAGATATCAAACAAAGTCCAAGCACGAAGATAGGAACCAAGCCAAACGCACGATCATGAAGAAATGAGCTCACATAGGTGATCGGACGCTGGTGAAATAGCGACCGAATGCTCTGATTAAGAGGTTTGACAATAGAAGGCATCTGCAGCAGCGACCAGACACTGAGTTCTAAAAGTGACCGGACACAGGACTGTTCATCATCTCGGCAACACACTCAGTACTGACTGGACGCTGGTGGCAAATCGACCGGACACAGGACTGCAGTGTCTGATCGAGTACAGAGAGGTTCCAGAGTAGCAAAATTGCGATCGGACGCCATCAGCATCTGATTCATTAATCACACGCTCAACTGTCGGGACGACCGAACGTGTCCGGTCAGGATGAAAGCAGCGTCTGGTCAGTAGCAGAAAAGCTAGATTTCGTCCCTAACGGCTACTTTCTCAGTGGGGCTTATAAATAGACCCCCAACCGGCCATTTGGTAATGGTGGAGCTAAGGAAACATATCTAGGGTGTTGATACACTATTTTAGTGATCTCCACTTGCATAGTGCTTAGTGATTCATTAAATGATTAGCGTAGGTGCTTTGTGAAGTGCTTAGGTTGATTAGACCACCGCTTATGCGCTTGTTCTAGGTTTGGGCCTAGTGTTTAGTAAGGTTTACATACCTCTTGCCACTCGGTGCTTGTGTGCACCATTGTTGTACATCGGAGGGGCTTGTAGTCTTGTAAGATCACACCAACCGTGTTTGTGGTGTGGCCGCCATTGTGTATCGGAGGGAACAAGGCCTGCGGCATTTTGGTCCAAAGCTTGATAGTGAAGACGACGAGGAGCATCCAGGAGAGCCTTGCCAAAAGGCATGTTGGAGACCCACTTGTGCGTGGGGAAGGCCCGAGGCTATCCACGGAGTTACCCGACCAGGAGATTGGCCCTTGCGAGGGATTCCTTGCAAGGGGCTCCAACAAAGACTAGGGGGGAGCTTGCACGCTTCTCAATACCTTGGTAAAAATACCAAAGTCATCGATGGGAGTTTGCATATCTCTACCTTTCTCTTTAACTTCCGCATTTACATTGTTTGTATTACTCCTTTTGCGGTAGAGATAGCAACATACTAGCAAAACCGTAGCTGCACATTTAAATAATTTATCTTTTGTATAGGTTTTGCTAAGGATAGAAAAAAGGGTCATAGTTTAGAGTTAAAATTTCAAGTTGCCTAATTCACCCCCTCCTTAGGCGTCATGGTCCCCTTCAAGTGGTATTAGAGCTGGTTGGCTCAATTTGGACCTTTGGCTTAACCGCGTTGAGACGATGCTATTTAGAGTGGTTGGGATGGATATCTCTAGTCCTCCGCACTTTGATGGCACTAATTTCCTCTACTATAGAGCTAGAATGGCTTATCATCTTGAGGCGGTAGATTTAGGTGTTTGGAGAGTCACTCGTGATGGGATGAAACCTATTAAGAATCCCGATAAACCCACAAAGAGTGAAGAAAAAGAAATTCATTTCAATGCTAGAGCTATAAATTGCTTGTTTGAATCTCTTTAGCATGGTGTTTTTAACCAAGTATTTACTTTAAATACGGCACATGAAATTTGGTTAACACTCCAAGAGTTCCATAATGGCACAACTAATCTCCATGAGCAAAAACATTGTCTAGCTAAACAAAATTATGATTTCTTTGAAATAAATGATGATGAGCTTGTTCATGATATGTATTCTCGTTTGAATCTAATTATCAATGAGCTCCATTCAATAGGATTAATAAAGCTAGATGATGCAGACATCATGAGGAAGATCATCTCCGTGCTACCACAAAATAAATATGCATCATCACCATCCTTCACAACATGGAGGACTTGAGCACCATGACCCTAGCCATAGTCATTGGCAAGATAGTGGCATTTGAAATGTCATGCAAGATGGGTCAAGAAGAAGCCTCTTCATCAAGTAAAGGTAAAGCTCTCGCATGTAGCAAGAAAAAGAAGATGAAGGGCAAGCAAGTTGAGACAAGCTCAAGTTCAAGCTCCTCAAGTGAAGATGAAGAAGATGATGATGATGATGATGATGATGATGATGATGATTCAAGTGATGATGATCAATCTTCCTCCTCCACCTCTGACCTTGATGAAGAATCAATCAAACTTATCAATAAGATGGAGAAGATGATCCAAAGGCTCAATGTCAAGGGTGTGCCATCCAAATTCAAGATATCATCTTTACCAATCAAAGAAATAAGCAAAGAAAGAGAGGATACTATGGATGCGGCGAGTTGGGGCACTTTGTAAAAGTTTGTCCAAACAAACCCACACCCAAGACAAAGAAGAAGGCGTGCAAGGACAAAGCCCTCACATCAATAAGGTCATGGGATGATTCTTCAAGTGAAGAAAAACACCATCACAAGAGACGAGGCCACAAGCACTCATCATCAAGATCTTCTTGTGTGTGCCTTATGGCACGAGGTAACGAAAGCTCATCCTCTAGTGAGAGTGATAGTGATGATGAAATGCCTTCTTATGATGAAATTGTGCAACAAAATCTTAATTATGCTAAAGTTTGCACTAGTCAACAAAAGAAGCTCAAAAAATTAAAAGAAAAGTTAGATAGTTCACAAGAAGCATATAAAACTTTGCTTGAACAATATGAGATATTTGCTAATCTTAATATTGAACTATCTACTAAAATTGAGCAACTTGAGGCTAGTGCAACAACAAATGCATGCACAATCAATGATGAGCAACTTGTAAAGAAAAATGAAAAATTTAAAAAAAGTTAGCTAGCTCACAAGATGCTTATAAAAGTTTGCTTGCTAAAATGGAAACCATGTGCAAACATTGTGATGAGCTAACTAATAAAGTTGCTAATCTTGAAGCCATCGGTACAACTCTCACCAAGGCATCTAAAAAGAAAAGTTCTATCTTTAACATGCCTTAAAAGGATGCTTCCACTTCTTGCAATGATTTATGTTTAGACTCACCCTTGTGCAACCAAGTTTGTGTTGAGAAAGTTGTTGTAGATACATGCACACAAGAGGTTGCAAAGGAGAATGAGCAACTCAAGCAAGAAGTGGCTCGCCTCACCAAGGACTTGACTCAAGTGAAAGGCAAGAAGGAGCAAGCCCAACTTCATCAAGATAATACCATCAAGGGAGTGAAGAAGCTTGATGAAGGACAAACCGTGGTTTGCTACGTATGCCATAAGGAAGGCCACAAGTTCTATGAGTGCAAGGTGAAGAATGGGGGAGGAGCAAAGAAGAAAGAGAAAAAGTTAACAAGCAAGCTCTCCAACACCTACACCAACAAGGTGGACAAGAAGGCCTCCACACCTTATCTCTTGAAGAAGAAAAATGACAAGGTGGTGGCCATCAAGATGAACAAGCAAGCCAACAATGGGACCAAACATATTTGGGTGCCAATGGAGATTATTTCCAACATGAAGAGCACCAAGAAAGTTTGGATCCTAAAAGGAAAGTGAGAAGTCCGATGGACTTCGGGGAATTTGGAGACTTGGCAAAGTATGGGTGCATTTCAGGGGGTGCATCACATTGGATCATGTCAATTGCCAAGTGGGTTAGTGAATACTATGGACCCAAATTCTCCTTCCCATGTTAGGTAACTAGATTTAATTTCTTGCAATCTCAATTAGCGTCTAGTTCCTTTTCATACCTAAGTTTACATTTGCATGCTTAAATATTTTGTCTTGCATACACTAGGTATATCTTATGGTGGGCTTGCTCGATTTCACTCTTAACCCTTGGAGCAAACCTACATAGTTTAAATTGTTTAGGAGCACGGCACATAGCTTGTTTTACAATTGTTCATCTAATATGTGCCAAAGTCCAAATTGTAGATAATTTCTCCCGAATATCACCTTCGAAAATGATTCTCACATTCATGTGATATCATCTTTCAAGTTGTATTTTTTATTTTAAAATCAATGTGCATGTCTCCTACAAGTATTCCATACTTGTATGCACAAATTTAGGGGGAGGTTACTCTACAAGTTGGATGCTTTGAGACTAACATCTTTTCAAGCTTGTCATGTGTGTAGTAGTCTCATTGTAAGGAAAATGGAGTCCCCGGAGTTAAGCATCATACTTCAAATATCCACCACCTACTGCAAGTGGTATAAATCAAATTGGTTTTCATATGTGGTATTTCTAAACCAATATCATCATGTTGATTTCACTTTGGTATTTATATGCTTTCTCCATGCATTATATAGATTAAATTCCCTTGAGCATTAATTTGCCAATTATGCATAAACTATATTCAACATCATATATATGCATATATTTAGGGAGAGCTTAGTCTATATAATGTGAGTCAAATTTTGTGACCTATTCCACTCCACATACAACGGATCATAAAGTTTGACCCTCCCTTGTGCTACTAATGTCTTCCTTTTTGATGTTTGATTCCAAAGGGGGAGAATTTAGAGGACCAAAAGTAGGCATTAATTCGTAGGACCAAAAGTAAGATCATAATAATTTACAAGTGGTAATGGTCTACAAGTGGTAATGGTCCGAGAAAGGGAGGATAGTGGATTATGGATTAGTCTATGTAATGGGGAGAATTTGTAGGACCAAAAAGCAAGGCTTAAATTTATAACGTCACATGGGGACATTTGTAAGGGCAAGATAAGTTTCAAAAGATGTTTACATGTAGTACCTTTTAGCTTTATAATTGGTATCTTCAATTGGCATATTTTTGTCTTACAAGTGGTATCTTTTAGCATCATATAACCTTGCCCTTTGCATTGCATTCTAGCAAGTAAATAGTTTTTAAATTCTAAAAAAATTATTATTTGCTTTGTTTTGGTCGTGTTGTCATCAATCATCAAAAAGGGGGAGATTGTAAAGAAAATGGACCCTAGGCCTATTTACTTTGGATTTTAGTGTTTGATGACCAACACAGCTAAATTAGACTAATGAATTTGCAAGTGATTGTTTTGCAGTCCAATAGGGTGCAAGACGTGACTTGGACGAAGGCGACGTGATGATCCGATGATCAACACCATAAGCAAGACCCTAGAAGCACAAGAGAAGACCTAAGATATCAAGCAAAGTCCAAGCACGAAGATAGAAACCAAGCTAGACGCAAGATCATAAAGAAATGAGCTCATAGAGGTGACCAGACGTACTGACCGGACGCTGGTGAAATAGCGACTGGACGCTCCAATCAAGAGGCTCAGCAACAGAAGGCATGTGCAACAGCGACCGAACACTGAGTACTGAAAGTGACCTGACGCACCGATGGCACTGTTCATCATCCTGGCAACACACTCAGTACTGATCGGACGTTGGTGGCAAATCGACTGAGCGTAGGACTGCAGCGTCTGATCGAGTACAGAGAGGTTCCAGAGGGGCTAAATTGCGACCGGACGCGTTCGGTGGAATGTGACCAGATGCCATCAACGTCCGATCAGTTGATCACACGCTCAATGGTTGGGACGACCGGACGCGTCTGGTTAGGATGAAAGCAGCGTCCAGTCAGTAGCAGAAAAATAGGATTTCGTCCCCAATGGCTACTTTCTCAGTGGGGCTTATGAATAGACTCCCCAATCGGCCATTTGGTAATGGTGGAGCTGAGGAAACATATCCAGGGTATTGATACACCATTTTAGTGATCTCTACTTACATAGTGCTTAGTGATTCATTAGGTGATTAGCGTAGGTGTTTTGCGAAGTGCTTAGGTTGATTAGACCACCGCTTATGCGCTTGCTCTAGGTTTAGACCTAGTGTTTAGTGAGGTTTGCATACCTCTTACCACTCGGTTCTTGCGTGTACCATTGTTGTACATCGGAGGGGCTTGTAATCTTGCGAGATCACACCAACCGCATTTGTGGTGTGCCCGCCACCGTGTACCGGAGGGAACAAAGCCCATGACGTTTTGGCCGGAAGCTTGATAGTAAAGACGGTGGGGAGCATCCAGGAGAGGCTTGCCGGAAGGCACGTTGGAGACCCACTTGCGCGTGGAGAAGGCCCGAGGCTATCCATGGAGTTACCCGACCAGGAGGTTGGCTCTTGCAAGGGATTCCTTGCGAGGGGCTCCAACGAGGACTAGGGAGAAGCATGCGCGCTTCTCGATACCTTGGTAAAAATACCGAAGTCGTCGACTGGAGTTTGCATATCTCTACCTTGCTCTTTAACTTCCGTATTTACATTGTTTGTATTACTCCTTTTGCGGTAGAGATAGCAATACACTAGCAAAACCATAGTTGCACATTTAGATAATTTATTTTTTGCATAGGTTTTGCTAAGGATAGAAAAAATGGATCATAGTTTAGGGTTAGAATTTTAAGTTGCCTAATTCAACCCCCCCCCCTCTTAGACGTCACGGTCTCCTTCACACTCAATCAATGCAAGAAAGTGAACAGCCTCTCCGTTCTCCTCAAATCTGAAACCTCTACTCATATCTCACCTCCAGTGTCGTCCAAGCGCAACTTCCTGTAGTACAGTTAAAACAACGGCCACCAAAGGGCAATCAAGATACCTTTTTTAGTGCCACCACTATCTTCCTACTCTATCTTATTAGGGCGTCCCCAACAGCTAGCTATTTGGCTAGCTATACAAAAAGTAGGAGATAGAGTAGTCACTCGTGACAAACAAATAACTGATTTATTTCACGTGGTCCAATAACCTGAGAGAGAAACATGTGGGTCCAATTGTACATAGAAAAATAAGAATATATAAAATAGTCTTTGCTTTTATCTCTCACCTCCACGTAAGCTAGCTACGTAGCTAGCACCGTTGCGGACGCCCCCCTCATCGACATCTCAAATAGCTAGCGAGATGATTTTTTATACTATAGTTAGGAGAGAGATGGTCAAAAGTGAACTCTAGCAAATCGCCATACTCGCACGTTTTCCCATAAAATCTGCGTCTGCCTCTCTCTCCTCTCCGTATGTTTTGCATGCCTGTGCTTCTATTTTTTATTCTATCTTATGTGCATGTTGCTAGCCATTTGTTGCAGTCATTGCGAACGCCCTTAGACTGTCTCCAACGAACAATGCATACCACTACCCAAACCCATTTTGGGTCCGGCACGGTGAAAAACCGGCTTCCAACGGAATAGGCAAAGCGAGCACCTATTTTGGGGAGGAGGAGGGAGGAAACGCAGATATGCGTCCTCTTTCCGTCGTCTCTCTCGTCGACCCAAATCCTTGCGCCGGAGCTGCGAGCGCATCCTCCATTGAGCGGGCTGCGCGAGCACGCCATAGTCTGAGCTTCGCCCCTGCCGAGCAGCTGAGGTGCACCGGCGCGTGGCCGGACCCTGAGCCAGGGCTGGGCGTGCCCCGCGCGGCGGCGAGGCAGGGTCATGCGGCCAAGAGAGAAAAGGGAGAGAGAGAGAAAGGGATAGAAGGAGAGAGAGAAGGCAAGGCGGAGGGGGAAAGAGAGGGAGAGCGAGCCGGAGCGCAGGGCGGCGGTGGCCGCCGGCGAAGTGGGGCTCCAGCGCCACTGCACCCGTCCTCCTCTTCTAGGCACCCCCATCTAGGTGGAGCGGGCCAGTGTTGGCGTGGACCGGAGCAGCCGAGGTGGAGCGGCCCGACGCCGAGTGGCGCATCCCGAGCGAGTACCCCTCGCCACCGCCCACCGCCCCTTACCGGCCGTCACCTCCTCCACCGCACATCGTCTCCACCGTCATCCCCTCCCCCACCGGTCGCCTCCAACACCGGCGCTCAACCTCTTCTCCACCGTACTGACCCCTCCCTCCAGCGGTAGACGGGGAGAGGGAAGGAGCGGGCTCGGACTGCGGCGGCGCGGGCAGGGAGAGGGAAGTAGGAAGAGTGGAGGAGGAGGAGGAAATGGAGAGAAGGAGAGGGAGGGCAGCGGCGGCGGCGGCGGCTTCGAGCTCCGGCGGTCGCTCGGATGGCGGCGTCAACGGAGGAAGATAAGATTTGGGTTCGCTGTTGGAGAAGATAAGATTTGGGTGCGTGACCTCTCTGTCGTAGGTGACCCAAATGATGGAATGGGTGCTGTGTTTGAGTATGCGTCGTTGGAGATAGTCTTAGCACGCGGAAGCTGCCACTTTAAATCCACCTTGCCAATCCTCATCCGTGGAAGCTTCTACACCCAACCTCCATTGTTAACCAGTATAGCAGAAGCACTTTTCGACATGATGATTCCCTTGAGGCATCCATCTTGGGTCCTCCGTTGCCCTTCAGAACCAACCTTTGCTCACCATGATCGTCACCATCGTCCGTCGCTAAATCCCAGCTCTCTCAGCTTCTGCCATGGTACCCTCACATCTTATTGCATGGCCATGGCCAGTTTCGCTACTGACATATCTCCTTTGCACACATTGAAGATAATCTATTAGTTGGTTTACAAAAGATTAGGAACAAGAAAATAGCCTGGACAAAGGGAAGCAGCAGCCATGGACCATTGCCTGTAAGGTGTACCTGCTATAGCCCCTAAAGCGAGTTTTACATTGGGTGATCTTCAATACTTTCTATTTCTGGACCTTGGTTGACGGTATTGGTCAAGATTTTATTAATTTCTTATTGCCATCTCCAATTAGATGCAATGCAGATGCACATTGTTTCTTCGTGCAGGTCATTCCCTCCATGTACAATCAAATACTAGAAACATAACGATGTTCATAGTCATAGAATCAACAGAGATGTCATTCAACTCCTATTGGATTTCGGCATTCCAACATGACTTTAGCAATCATTCCACTCACGAACTTTATCATCTTCAACCCTTCAAATACTAATCGTCTTAAATCATTCTACGATTTCTGCGGCAACGCGCTGGGACTCCAACTAGTTAATAGGGTAATAAGTACATTCACCCAACTACACATCTATCGGTTCACTGAATGTCCCTTTGGAATCATTGTTGTCCTCGAATTGTGAGTTCTTGCGTCGCAGGGCTTTGTGTCGCCGTGTTCGGCTTGCAACTCCATGGTCATTGCTCCTATCCACCGCAGCTAGCATGCAACATCCCTCAAATTTCCTTACCCTTACGATGGCGTGCTCGTCGCCGTCTCTGCTCTCCTCCTCATCCTCTTCTTCTTCTCCCTCCAACTCCTCCTCCTCCTCCTCATCGTCATCGTCACTTGAAATGATGTCTATGACCTGGACTTGCTTTTTCTTTGACAAGACCTCCACCGGCTCTGACGTTGACATCTTCACCTTATCCACAAGCTCTTTCACCCTCATGTGGTTGTCGCCGCTGATTCTCTGGGCAGTGTTTTGCCCAGATCCCATAGCGCTCGATCCCTTTGCTTTGCTGTCGCGCGGAGCATCAGATCTACTCTCCGTATTGATCTTCTGGGCCCGTGGAATGATCAATTGTGGCTTCTTCCTCGCGTCCATCCTATAGTTGGTTATTTGGATTGTGGGAGGACTCTGAGGTAGCTAGTCCTAGCTGTTGCGATGAAGATATGGAAAGCAGGCTACAACAAGGGAGTGGTGATGCAGTATGGAGATGGGATAAGGATTGTCGAATGACTAGTCGATGGCCAGGGAGGGAGCATGTAGGTTTCCTTTAAGGAGCGCAAGGAGCGCTTGAAAACCTGAAGAACCACAAAATTGCAAGGTGCGAGTAGTAGGGAGTGGGGTTGGTGGTAGATTTATAGGCTGTCTACCATAAACTTGTAGTGAGCTGGAATTTAACCGATGGCGCCACCTACTAATCCGGTTCTACTTGTCATTGGTTTGGAAGGCTGTTTTTTTATTGAGCAGTGATATGTGTGTTGTAGACAGGTAAATTCCAGCTAGCGTGCATCCAACCCATTTATCACAGTTGTTATCTAAGAAGATTTTACTGTATCTGTCATTGATCAAGCTATATCTGTAGCATTTAAATGCTTATGGAAATAGACGTATTGGTCCGTTCGCTTCGCTGAAAAACCAAGTCGAAACACTGTTCTAGCTGATTTGTTGTCAGAGAAAAATAATATTTTGGTTTAAAAAAAGCTGAAAAGTACGGATTTGTTTAGTATATATTATTTAATACCACATTGAATTTGAGCACATCTGTGGTGGAAGAAATATACCGATAGCAAAGGAATCCGTGTATTAATTTTAGAAAATTAGGTTACATGATAAACTAGAGGTGCCATGATATATTTTTTTTTGGAGAGAGAGGGTAGCCGGCATCTCACGAAGGGACAGCACCCGCTCATTCTCTGGCTCCGTTCGCTTCGCTGAAAAAACAAGCCGAAACATTGTTCCGGCTGATTTGTTGTAAGAGAAAAATACTGTTTCGACTAAAAAAAACAAGCTGAAAAAGACGAACCCCAGTTGACCTGTTTCGATGCACCCAACTAAAATTTAGTTAGCTAAAATTTTAAAGTAAGTTTTCTAGCTAAACTTTAGCTAGGGTATTTAAATGCTCCAGCTAATAAACTCAACTAAATTTTAGTTAGCTTTAGCTGAGTTAAAATAGCTAATCATAGCTAAACTTTAGCCGGTCTTTTAGCTGGGCTGTTTAGATGCCTAACAGCTAAAGTTTAGCTGGTACATCTTAGCAGATTTTCCTGGATTTACATATATCAAGCGATATCTACAACATTTAAATGTTTACGGAAATAGACTTATTGTTTTCTATATTGAGCATGTTCGCTTATACTAAAATTTAACTTATGCTGATGCTTATACTAATATATTCCATGACTGAAAAGTAGTTCTAAATAAGTTTAAACGAACAGGATGATTATTTAATACCACGTTAAAGTCCAGAACATATGTGGCGCCACGACAAATAGCAAAAAAAAACTATGTGTTAGTTTGAGACGAGGTTTCAGAAATTTAGGTTATAATTTAAACTAGATGAAGTTTCAGAAATTTAGGTTACACTATAAACTAGGTGACAGAGACACGACATTTTTTTCGGCCCACTAGCTTGAGACAGCCAAACATGGTAATTAAGGGCATGTTTGATACATCAGCTAAATTTTAGCCGGTAAAATTTAACTGCTAGGTATCTAAACAACGTAGCTAAAAGACCAACTAAGGTTTAGCTGAGCTTAGCTATTTCAACGTATCTAAACAACGTACTCCCTCACTTTGAACCTAGTGCATCAAAATGCTTTGGACCTGGACGCTGCCTATGTCCATGTGCATGTAAGAGACAATGAATGAAGACAGTTTACAGCCGTGCCAGAACGACTCTGAAAACGGGACAGAGGAGTAGCTAACAGGCCCTAATCTTTAGGTCATTCCTAATGGCTAATTTTATTGTATTATTTTCAAGAGTGATAAATCCAAGGGCTAGTTTTTTATTGCTTAGCTGTATTTTTTTATTGCTTAGCTGCGATGTTAGTTTTTGCTCCGGTGGCTGCGATTTTGGCTTCGCACCTCTATGCTCTAACGTTTAGTAAAAAAATGCTGGTGCCTCAAAGATTCTCTGGTTCTCATTGGTTGATCGAACTCAATTAATCTTAGGCCATTCCTAATGGCCAATTTTATTGTATTATTTTCAAGAGTGATAAATCTAAGGGCCCAGGCAAGCGCGCCAGCTCCTCCCCGCCGGTGTGCGGGCCGCACCTGCCCAAGGCTGTCTGACCACGTCGTGACCTCCATGCCCGGAGGCCCGGGCAAGCGCGCCTCCTCCCCACCGGCATGCGGGCCACACCTGCCTGTGGGCATCCCGACCATGTCGCGACCTCCGCGCCTGGAGGCCCGGGCAAGCGCGCCTCCTCCCCGCCGGCACGCGGGCTGCACCCGCCCGCGGGCGTCCCAACCGTGTCGCGACCTCCGGGCCTAGAGGCACGGGCAAGCACGCCTCCTCCCCGCCATGCGTCGGTGAAGGCTGCGAGGCGCAAATCGTCGGTCATCAAAGAGATGGACCCCGCCTCCACGCCTAGCTGCCACGCTGGAGCTCCGCCCAGATCCACGCCCACTGCGCTGTGCGTCGTCATCTTGGACCGCGAGGTTTCTGGTGGGTGGCCACCGGCGCCGCCCACTCTCGGACAAGGAGAACCCACGAGGACCACGCCAAAGACGGAGGGAAGGGAAAGGCTCCTCCCAGGCTCCCACCATGTTTTCCCTTTTTTTATTCCAACTAGATGAGTGTCCGTGCATTGCAACGGGTGCAATATAAATTGAATGAGATGTTTGTTAGCCAAGTCAAAGTCAAGAATATATCAATTTAATTTTTCACATGTATTATATCATGATAATGTCTAGAAACACATTCATTATCGTAATGAATCTGAAATAAAAGCTAGGCATGAAGCTTGTTGTCTGAAAGTTACGATAAATATTAGTTGTCTCAGAGACTGAAAATTTATTGCTAGACATCGAATTGAATTTATCCATGCTCTGTCTTGCCAAAATATGTATACTCGAACTTACAATATCCTAGCACGCATGAGGCATGACAATAATTCATTTTTTGGAAAAAAAAAAGTATTGGTTCTCAACACGCAACGTGAAAAATGACGAACGAGATTTGGATCATGATCATGATCATTGTGTGGTGATGTTCCAATAAATTCATTTCTCTTCTCATAATTCTCTTTCCGTTTTATTGTATTTTATTTACTTGCTTTTCAGTGTCTTCATGCGGTGATTATTTGTCTACCGGTGATTTCGTGAGTTTTATTCTATTTTATTTACTTGTCTTCCAGTGTCTCCATGTGGTGATTATTTGCCTGGCGAATATGGATCGCATGAGATGCAGTGATTATTTACCTGCCAGATATAGATCGCACGAGTGTTTTGGTCCTGCCGAACAGATGTTGACAATCCGTATGTTTTAGTTGTAGAGATAGAGAAGAGAATAGTGGCCAAAGAATGGACTGCTATTGTAATATACCATAGGATGGGACCCGCTGTACAAGCTAAAACGTCTTTCTTTCCGGATTCATTTTTGAATCGAGTACCATCTCCGTTCGAAAAGAATACTATGGATTGTGTGCCACAAAAAGTTATTCATGTTTGATCAAATTTTTAGTTAATTATATTCATATTTATGACTTTAAATTAATTTATTATAAAAATATATTTCGTAATTAATCTAATAGTATTTATTTGGTATTATAAACATTGATATTTTATTATCTATAATTAGTCAAATTTAAAGTACTAAAATATAACAATGTGCTAGAATTGTATTTTTTCTATGACAGAGGTAGTACTCTCTATTTCAAACTAGACATTTTAGATTTTGCAGATATGTAGCTTTAGCTATATACTTAGATATACACTATGTCTAAATGCATAATAAAAGTAATATATCTAGTCTCTGTTTGATCCTTGTACATAGTAGTTATCTGCTAATAATAATTATCTTTTTATGATTTAAACGGTATAGATAATAGATTAGTTAATTGTTAGCTAGACCCCTAGATAATAATTATCTCACTAGTTGGACCAAATCAGATAATGGCCCGTTTGCTTCGCTGAAAAAAAACAAGACGAAACACTGTTCTGTCTGATTTGTTGTGAGAGAAAAACATTGTTCTAGCTAAAAAAATAAGCTGAAAAGTACGGATTATAAGATAAGCGAACAAGACCAATAGCAGCTAGGTGGAGAAATAATATATACCTGTTAATAGTTGTTAGCTAGCTAATAGTAGTGCATCTAAACACCCTCCGGCTAATAGATAGGTAAAAATTTGCTAGTTAATATTAGATATGAGCTATTAGCCAATATAATATTATGTCACACCCTAAAATTTTAATTTTGTTGTGAATAGAAGACACTAAATAAAATAAATAATTTTTTAAATTTTCTAAGATTTAATTATATTGTTATAACTTAAACAGTGGAAAATATGATTTTCTCAAACTTTAGAAATTTTAAAGTTAATATGATTGTTTCATTCATGCTGAGTGCATAAATTTTATTGTGTGAAAATTATATTGTTAAAATCCTGGTTAAATTAAGAAAATGTTTTTTATTATATTTCTAAAATAAAATATATGTTTTGTTGAAAAATAAAATCATGGAACGAAGTCTGTGAAACTTTACCTGTTTAACTAAAAATATGGAGCGGAGCTAAAAATGTGGAGCATAGCCATTCCAACATGCCCTAAGTATAAGAGGATTATTGGAGATGCATTTAGATCATCTTACGCTGGACGGTGGTCGTGCCATGCAGGGTCAACATAGTGACACCAAAGTCCGCCACGGACAGCTCACCAAGCATGTCGTCGAATGCGACAACTCTGGGTCAACGTGTTTACGCGCACTCGTCAATGGTCACCATCTACATGTCGTCGTGCCAGCGGCGGAACGCTTTCTTCATCTTCTTTTCTAGTACAGTAGGGAGTAGTACATAGTAACATTAAGAGATAAATACACCGTAGGTTCATCAACTTTTTGTCCTGTGTCATTCAGGTCCAATAACTCTGAAAGTGCAGATTTGAGTACATAAACTTTTTAAGTTGTGCCATTTAGGTCCATACCCCTCCATTTGGGAAATTGATCCTACGTGACAATACATGTCAGCAGCCACCGTGCTCCAGAGGTCGTGTGAGCAGCACGTGAGGGCCCTTTGCCAATCATTTTTTTGCCGATATCCCCCAATGCTTTCTATTCTCTCACTCTTCACCCCTTTCTCTCCCTTCCCTTCGAAGCCATCGTCACTTTCGGCATTTCAGACGACGCTGGGGCGCTGGGTGGACGATGGAGGCGACGGGTGGTACCAACGACGACGTAGCCGATGGAGGCGGTGAAGATTCTGCGTGATGGTGGTGGTGCCGAGCGCTGACTGCCGCACCGATCGTGGCCAGTCGGCGCGATGGTGGCCTCTTTGCGAGCACTGGGGGCAGAGGCGCCATAGTATGGTGAGTTCTTCTATGTCTTGAACTCTAAAATTGGTTGGTTTAGGAGGTATTTCTTGCGTTGATTAGCTCGCTTGTTGCAGAAAATATCTTCTTTTGTCGGCTAGGGTTTCATGTATTGGTCATTTGTGCTGTAGATTTTGGGGTTTTCTTCTGTAGGCACTGATGACGAAGAATTCTCAGTGGAAATGCATCACGAGGGGTGCTTTGTTTCTCAAGGGTTAAACAAAGCCTATCTGGAAGAAAGAGTTAGTTGGTTTGACCACGTAGAAGTTGCTAAATGGTCTTCTCTTTTCATAGAGCAACTTGTTTTTAAGTTACACTACCTAAAGAATCCAAACATGAAGGTGTTCTGGTTGCTACCTGGGAAGAAGCTTTCAAATGGGTTGAGATTAATTTGGTCTAACACAGACATAATGGTAATGTCCTCATTAGTTCACAAATTTAAGAATTTTGTGTTGTATTTGGACCATGATGACAACCTTTCTGGTTTACAATGGGATGACAATGTTGCAAACCCATTGAACTCACCTCTCAAGGTTTTTAGTTCAATGAAGACTATGCATATGGACAATGCAGATAGTGGGAGCTTTAGTGATGACGGAGATGATGACAGTGCTGGTGATGGCAGTGAAGAGGACCCTGATTTTGTTGATTCTGACTACGAACTGGATGCAGATGATGATGACCTTTTTCAGTATGTAGATGATGAAGAAGGAAGGAGGAAGAAAGATAAGGGCAAGAAAGCTTTCAGTGTTGTATCAAATGTTGAAGATGGCATGTCAATAGAAGATGATGAGCTGCAGTTGCCTGAATCAGATGATAAAGGTGGAGAAAGCCTAAGGTTTGAGACTTTTAGAGAGTAGGATATGCATAACCCAATATTTAAGTTGGATCAATTATTTGCAACCCCTGAGATTCTATGGAAAGCAGTTACAGAATACAGTTTGAAGCACATGGTTGAAATTAAATTGCCAAGGAATGAGAAGAATAGGATTGAGGTACATTGTGCAGAAGGTTGTCCTTGGAAGTTGTATGCTTCAGTAGATAACAGATCCCCTGGTATGGTTATCAAGCAATTCAATGGACAACACACATGCTAGAAAAAGTGGGTTTTGAAGAGGTGCACATCAAGATGTCTTGCTGACAAGTATCTAGAAATATTTAGGGCAGATCAGAAGATGAGCCTCGCAAATTTTGCTAGGTCAGTACAGAGGGACTGAAATATAACTCCATCAAGGTCCAAGCTTGCTAGAGCTAAAAGATTAGCTATGAAGAAAGTTATGGGAGATGAGGCGGAGCAATACAAGTTACTTTGGGAATATGGTCATGAACTTAGAAGAAGTAACCCAGGCAGCAGCTTCTTTCTGAACCTGGATGGCAATGTATTTAGCACATTGTACATGTCATTGAATGCATGTAAAAGAGGTTTCTTGACTGCATGTAGGCCTATCATATGCTTGGATGGATGCCACATTAAGACTAAGTATGGTGGACAAATACTGACAGCTGTGGGCATTGATCCAAATGGATGTATCTTCCCAATTGCCATTGGAATAGTGGAAGTGGAATCACTAGTGACATGGAAGTGGTTTTTGGAGACACTAAAAAATGACCTTGGCATAGATAACACATATCCTTGGACCATCATGATAGATAAACAAAATGTGAAACATAACACTATATCCTTTGTTGTAGTTGTTTGCTAGGTGAAAACACTATTATCATATGTTTGTACTTTTGTTTTCAGGATCTTATTCTAGCAGTTCAACAGGTCTTCCCTGACTCTGAACATAGGTTCTGTGTCAGACACCTATATTCCAACTTTCAACACCACTTCAAAGGTGAAAATCTCAAGAACCAGCTTTGGTGTTGTGCAAGGTCAAGTTCAACACCTCAATTTAATAGGAACATGGAGAAAATGAAGACCCTAGATCATAAGGCCTATGAATGGTTGCACAAGATGCCTTTCAACACCTGGGTCAGAGCTTACTTCAGCACTTTTCCAAAGTGTGACCTATTGCTGAACAACAGCTGTGAAGTGTTCAACAGTTATATCTTGGAGGCAAGGGAGATGCCAATTCTTAGTATGCTAGAGCAGATCAAGGGACAGCTAATGTCTAGGTTCTACAAAAAACAGAGGGAGGTGGGAGAAGGGTGGCAGGGACCCATCTGTCTTAAGATAAAGAAGATAGTTAATAGGAACACAGAATGGGCCAATACATGTTATGCAATGCCTGCTGGACAGGGCATATTCCAGGTATAAGATAGGGACTATAGTTTCATAGTGGACATCAATATGAAGACTTGTGATTGCAGAAGGTGGGACCTCATTGGAATCCCATGTTCTCATGCAATTTCATGCTTAAGGCATGAAAGCATCACACTAGAGACAGTTGTACCTGAGTGTTACTCTTCCAATAGCTATCTCAGTGCTTATGGCCACAATGTGTGACCATGTAAAGACAAGAGCACATGATAGAAAGTTGGAGGCAATGTAATTCTACCACCAGTATATGCGAATAAAGTTGGAAGGCATCCTAAATCAAGGAAGAAGCAGCCATATGAGGTATAAGGTATTCATGGACCAAGGTTGACAAAGCATGGAATTCAAATGACATGTAGATACTGTGGAGACAAAGGACATAACAGGGCTACATGTAGCATGAGAAAGGCTGGACAAAAACCCAAGATACCTGCACAGAGGAGCCAAACTTCTATGCCAGTTCAAACTGAAGAGTTTTTTGAGGAAGCTGCAACTGAATGTATGCTTTGGGAAACAATGTTTCCTATCTTTAGGAAACAATGTTCTAGTTCACTGGAATGATATCAAAGCATGGAATTTAGCTGCAAACATTAGAAAACAATGTTTCCTATCTTTTGTATATGGCTTTTGGCATGCTATACCAGCAAAACTATATGTATGCTTTGGTTGCAAAACAATGCTCTAGTTCACTAGAATGATATCAAAGCATCTTTGGATTATCAGTTATTTTTCTGTGTACACTCTATGCTGGTTGAAATCATGTCGATAGAATATGCTCGGTAGTCCACCGAGGGGTATCCCACGATGGTAGATTTGTCGGTGGGGATACGTGTAATCAGGAACTAGATGGTGACACAAGGCGCAGAGACAGCGATTTAGATAGGTTCGGGCCGTCTGATCGACGTAATACCCTACGTCCTGTGTCTTTGGTGTATTGTATTGAATACATGATGTCAAGTAGAGGACCCCTGCCTCTCCTTATATACTCTAGAGGGGCAGGGTTACACGTAAAGTATCCTATTTGGTACTATACAATGTCTTGCGGTATACGCCGAGCAGCGCCGTGCATGCCTTGATCTTGTGGGCCAGGCCACCTCCGATGGTGCGGCCCACGTCTTGGGGGCCATACCCCCACAGTTAGTCCCCGAGCCTGACAGTAGGTGACGCAGTCACGTGGTGCCAGGGTCATAAAGTAGAAGACCAGCTGACCAGGCAGCCAGTCCCCAGGCATAGCCTCAAGATGAGAACAAGCACATTCACCGCAAGGTGAAGTGTGCCCACTTAGTCCCCGAGCCTGCTGGAAAATGAAGAATGAATCTTGTAGCAGGGTCAAAGAAGTCTAAAAGCTTGCCGACGTCGTCTGACATGTGCGTATCAAGACTCTAGACGTGCTGCCCAAGATCAGCACCCTGATCTGAACAACATGGAGCAGCTTGATAGCACAACGACGAGATGTAGCAAGATCCGAGTAGCAAGGGAGTCCTCGACGTCGCTGGCCATGACCGAGCACCGAGGAGCGAGGAGTTCCCGACGTCGCTGGCGATGACCGAGCACCAAGGAGCAAGGAGTTCCCAGCGTCGCTAGCGATGTCCGAGCACCGAGGAGCGAGGAGTCCCCGGCGTCACTGGCGATGTCCGAGCACCGAGGAGCAAGGAGTTCCCGACATCGCTGGCGATGACCGAGCACCGAGGAGCGAGGAGTTCCTGGCGTTGTTGGCGATGTCCGAGCACCGAGGAGCGAGGAGTCCCCGGTGTCCCTGGCGATGTCCGAGCATCGAGGAGCGAGGAGTCTTCGGCGTCGCTGGCGATGACCGAGCACCGAGGAGCGAGGAGTTCTCGGCATCGCTGGCGATGTCCGAGCACCGAGGAGCGAGGAGTTCTCGGCGTCGCTGGCGATGTCCGAGCACCGAGGAACGAGTAGTCCCCGGCGTAGGCGGCGACGTTCGAGCACCAAGGAGTCCCTGGCGTAGGCGGCGATGTCCGAGCACCGAGGAGTCCTTGGCGTAGGCGGCGAGGTCCGAGCACCGACATAGCTGACGACGTCCGTGCGGTGAAGTGTGCCCACTTAGTCCTTGAGCACAAAGAATCCGAGCGCTGAGGAGTAACCAGCGTAGCTGGCGATGAAGCACGAGCGGCGAACAGTCTGGTCAACTGGTCGGTGGCGAAGTGAACATTAAGTAGAAATGATCGGTGAACAGTCCGATCAACTGGTCGGCGACGGAGTCCATGAACCAAGTGGTCCGACCAGTTGATCGGTGGAGAAGTCCGAGCATCAGGTTGTCCGATCACCTTGACGATGATCCTGCAATACAAACATGTAGAACGGGTAGTACATGATGCACAAATAAATAAACTCTGGAGAAAAATCAGCAATGGTGATGAAACGACATATGCAGTTCGGTGATTAGTTGGCGTGAAAATATATTTATATTTAATATAAACCGCCCGACTAGTTAGTGTGTAGCTGAGTCTCCAGCCCTAGCTAGCCCATAGTCCATAACATCGAGCGTGGAGCCCGTGCACGTGTAGGAGGAACAGACGTCGCTAAGGAGTCGCTGCCGACCACCCATAATGTAGAGCGCGGAGCCCGTAGCACGTGTAGGGAGGAGCCAGAGACAGGGCCATCTCTGGAGGCATCCGAGCATCAACGTGACTGTTCGGGGGTTCGAAAAATTGTTTGGAGAACAAATATGGAGAAAACAACTCAGAGAAAAATAATGGCGATATACGGAGATTGGAGAATACTTAGAAGAATATTAAAACGTGACTTAGCTTTAGACAGAATATCGAGTCAGCGGCGTATAGCGTTATCTGGTCGGCGACGTGGGCAGCTTGCTTATAGCTCGGCGGCGACGAGGGATGTCGGTGAGGGCCGCCGAGTAATGACGACGAGACAACGGCGAGGGCGTCGGCGAAGGATGTCGGCGAAGGCCGCCGAGCGGTGACGACAAGTCGACGGCGAGAGACGTCGGCGAAAGATGTCGGCGAAGGCCGCTGAGCGGTCACAGCGAGTCGACGGCGAGGGACATCGGTGAAAGATGTCGGCGAAGGCCGCCGAGCGGTCACGACGAGTCGACGGTGAGGGACATCGGCGAAAGATGTCGGCGAAGGCTGTCGAGCGGTCACGATGAGTCGACGGCGAGGGACGTCGACGAAAGATGTCGGCGAAAGCCACCGAGCGGTGACGACGAGTCGACGGCGAGGGACGTCGGCGAAAGATGTCGGCGAAGGCCACCGAGCAGTGATGACGAGTCGACAGCGAGAGACGTCGGCGAAAGATGTCGGCGAAGGCCGCCGAGCGGTCATGACAAGTCGACGGCGAGGGACGTCGGCGAAAGATGTCAGCGAAGGCCGCCGAGCGGTGACGACGAGTCGACGGCGAGAGACGTCGGCGAAGGCCGCCGAGCGGTCACGACGAGTCGACGGCGAGGGACATCGGCGAAAGATGTCGGCGAAGGCCATCGAGCGGTCACGACGAGTCGATGGCGAGGGACGTCGGCGAAAGATATCGGCGAAGGCCGCCAAGCGGTGACGATGAGTCGATGATGAGGGACGTCAGCGAAAGATGTCGGCGAAGGCCGCCGAGCGGTGACGACGAGTCGATGGCAAGGGTCATCGGCGAAAGATGTCGGCAAAGGCCTCCGAGCGGTGACGACGAGTCGACGGCGAGGGATGTCGGCGAAAGATATCGGCGAAGGCCGCCGAGCGGTGACGACGAGTCGACGGTGAGGGACGTCGGCGAAAGATGTCGGCGAGGGCAGCGGCGGCGAGTCATCGACGAGGGCAGCGGCGACGAGTCGTCGACGAGAGAGCAGCGGCGGCTAGACGTCGACGAGGGATATCAACGAGAGCCATGGCAAGTCGTCAACGAGGGCCGACGAGGACGGCGACGGTGAGTCGTCAACAAGGACTGACGAGAGCAGCGGCGATGAGTTGCTGGTGAAGACGACCTCGGAGGTGGTTCTGAGATCAGATCTGCTGTCGCAGGGGCTGGTGTAGCTATGATGAATCGTCGTCGTGGACCGGGATGGATCTCCACGAGATTGACGACGAGAACGCGTTGTTGATTTGAGATCCATCTGGCTCGCCATGGATCAAGCGCACACCCCTACCTGGCACGCCAACTGTCGACAGAATATGCTCGGCAGTCCACCGAGGGGTATCCCACGATGGTAGATTTGTCGGTGGGGATACGCGTAATTAGGAACCAGATGGTGACACAAGGCGCAGAGACATCGATTTAGATAGGTTCGGGCCGTCTGATCGACGTAATACCCTACGTCCTGTGTCTTTGGTGTATTGTATTGAATACATGATGTCAAGTAGAGGACCCCTGCCTCTCCTTATATACTCTAGAGGGGCAGGGTTACACGTAAAGTATCCTATTTGGTACTATACAATGTCTTGCGGTGCACGCCGAGCAGCGCCGTGCACGCCTTGATCTTATGGGCCGGGCCACCTCCGATGGTGCGGCCCACGTCTTGGGGGCCATACCCCCACAAATCAGTTTGGATTTCTTTCATTTTTCAAGATGAGAGAAAAATTGCAAACTCACATTCACATTTTAGACTATACACCTTCAAATTGCATAGAACTACATAACTTAGTCATTCATCTGTACACATTCAGACCTTAATGGTGATTCCAACCAGGATCAAGAACAACAACAAGGTAATACATAGAGCCATGAAACAAGTCAGTTGCATCAACCTAACTAAGTTGTCACCAGTTCTAACCAAGCTTTGCAAAATTTTCACAATATCAGCATCAACAACTATGCCTCTTTCCTTGTTCATCCCTACGGCTGCTTCCTGCTCTTTGGATTCCACAACTTGCTCGGCATTGGAGGCACTTGCTTGCTCCTGCGGCATCAGATGCTGAGAAAATCCCATGCCCTCCTTCAAAGACTCAACATGTTGGATATACTCCTTCTCCCATTTGAAAAAGGGACAGCCCAAGCCTTTGCGCTACAAAGCAAGAGGAAAAGATCAATCTTCACTGCAAGCTACAATGTAAACATCCAGTCGAATCAAAACAGTTTGAATCTAACCTTGTGGGCCGGGCAACAGTAGAAAACCTCACCGTCGCTCCAGGGTTGCTTCAAAACATGCCGAACCACATGCCACTTGTGGCATTCTATGCACCTAAACAGTGGAACATCACCTGGTTTACCTAGATCTACAGCGGAGGAGCTAGAATCTTGAGGGAACATCGGGGATTTGAGGAAGACACAACCAATTTCAGAGTTCATGAAATAGAAGAACTCACCATCGGGGAACATCGGCGCGGCAGTCAGCGCTCGGCACCACCACCACCCTGCAGAATCTTCACCGCCTCCACCGGCTACGTCGTCGTTGGTATCACCCGCCGCCTCCGTCGTCCCACCCAGCGGCCCGGCGTCGTCTGAAATGCAGGGAGTGACGATGGCTTCGAAGGAAAGGGAGAGGAAGGGGTGAAGAGCGAGGGAATGGAAAGCATAGGGGGGTATTGAAAAAAACGATTGGCAAAGGGCCCTCACGTGCTGCTCACCCGACCTCTGGAGCACGGTGGCTGCTGACATGTATTGCCACGTAGGATCAATTCCCCAAACAGAGGGGTATGGACCTAAATGGCACAACTTAAAAAATTTATGTACTCAAATCTACGCTTTCGAGTTATTAGACCTGAATGACACGGCGCAAAAAGTTGATAGACGTACGCTGTATTTATCTTTAACCTTAAAACTACCGGGCACGTCTCAAAACAGAAAAGATGCAGGAGGAGGTCTTTTAAAGAGTAAAACGAACCTCGAACTTAGCAGCGCGTGTCACCTAGATGTATGAACTTCTAAAATACACATCTGGCTTCAGAAACTTGGCCCATGCTGCAGCAGAGGTCCAAATGGCTTTGGCCAGACCTAATTGCCCACGTGGCAGCCCACGCTGTCACCCGCCTGGTCCTTGCGCTCCGCGCTCGCCTAGACCGCCGCCGCCCCAATCGCGCCTCGTCTATGCTGACCGCGCCGCTCGCCTATGTCGTGCCCTGCCTCGCCACGGGCGGTCGCTCCGGGGCGGCGCCACCATGGCAGCCGTGTTCAGGGTGGACCTCAAGAACACCTCCCGGCGCATCTTCGACCCGCAGGACCCGGTGCTGGTGCGCCCCAACCACGCCTTCCTCATATCCTGCATCGTGGACATCGCCGCAGCTACGGCCGGCGTTGTTACGTCGGACCTTCCGCCGCGCTGCGATGGCAGGGACGAAGACCTCGGCCAGGCGGCCGTGCGTGCCGACCAGGTATCGCCACTGCCTCTAGTGCAGTAGCCTCGCCAGCCTCGTGGTGGCCAGGCGCCTGGCGTCCACGCCGAAGTGGAAGAACTCGCTCAGCGTGCGCTGTAGGAGCGAACGTCACGCTCGCCGACGCCATCGTCGCCGAAGCACATGCACGCCACCACCCTGAACACGGCAACATACGGGGCGTCGCGGACGGCGATGACCGCGGACCGCCTCGCCGTTATCCGCTCCTTCTCGGCCGCCCCGAGCGGCGGTGAGTAGGCCCACGACGAGGTCCTCGGACTGCGTCGCGCTGGAGCGGCGCGAGGCGGGCGAGGTGCGAGGGGTGGAGGACGCCGGCGGTGAGGTTGCACTGGAGCACGCACCAGAGCGGGCCGTAGGGCGCGGTGTTGATGTTGGTGGTCTTGGGTTGCCCGACGTCGAGGTCCACGGGGAAGGGCACGGCGGGCTGTTTGGTGAAGGAGTCGGCGTGGTCGATGATCATGCGCCGGGCGGCCTCGGGGTCTCTGACCTCGACTGCTGCAGGAACTGGCAGGGTCGGCGGCTGCGCACTAGCTAGTCCTGTGTAGCAGTGCACTAGCTAGTCCTTGTGCAAAAGATCGTGTATACGTATATGTAGAGTGGCGAGATGACACTACTAGGTAAAGTATCTGTAGATGCAGCTGGTCTTATCATCGCGCGTCACGACGGCGCTGGCTCCCCATCTCCACCACCACCGTGCGCAGCTTGGTGGACCTCTTCTTCCTGAGCCACATCGCGCTGCAGTTCCGCACCGCCTACATCAAGTTGTCCTCCAGGGTGTTCGGGCGTGGCGAGCTCGTGATCGACACCGCGCTCATCATCGCGCGGCGCTACATGCACCGTTTCTTCTCCGCCGATCTCATGTCCGTGCTCCCGCTTCCGCAGGTGATGATCTGGAAGTTCCTGCACCGTCCAAGGGCACCGCTGTGCTGGACACCACTCACCAAGAACAGACTGCTCTCTCTTCGGCCTCATCGTCATGTCCATGCTCATCGGCAACATCCAGACTTATCTCCAGACCCTCACGAAGTTGACGAGCGGCGCGGTCCGCCCAGACAAGGCGCGATTGGCGCGGCGGCGAAAGGGGGGCACGCCACGGGGCGAGCGCATGGATGAGGCGGGTGACATCGTGGGCTGCCATGTGGGCAATTAGGTCTGGCCAAGGCCTATTTGGACCTACGATGCAGCAATGTGCATTTTATGAGCTCATGTACCTTAGATGACACGTGCTGCCAAGTTTGAAATAGGAGAACTGTTTAAGGAGAGATATATTTATAGGATTTCTTTTGTTACGATGACCATATACAGGAGATAAACGGATTAAGGGTTTGTTTAGGATTGCTCCATAAACTCTACCGTAGAGCAACTCTGTGAAATCATAAAGTTCTTGGAGCATTCCTTTAAGTGCTCTTACAGCTTCACATTTTTTACTAGAGCAAAATTTGTGGAGCCACACCTATTTTAACTGAAAAATATGTAGGGGAGCTGTTTTAAATAGACCCTAAGTATATATAAGAGGATTATTGGTGATGCTTTTAGATCATCTTACGCTAGACGGTGTCCGTGCCTTGCAGGGTCAACATAGTGATGCCAAAGTCCGCCACGGACAGCTCACCAAGCATGCATGTCTTCGAATGCGACAGGTCTAGGTCAGCGTCTTGACGCGCACTCGTCAATGGTCAGCATCTACTTCGTGTCTTGATGCCAGCGGCGGCACGCTTTCTTCTTCTTCTTTTCTACAAAAAACATTAAAACGTACTACGGTGCAAGTCTCAAAACAGAAAAGAAGCAAGAGGAGTTTTTTTTTTCTAATAAGAAATTCGCGTTCCATTAACAGGAAACAGAAACCAAATTCATCATTTGCTACCAAGTGCACCATACAACTCGGGATACTGTCAGACATGTCATTAGTACTAGGACCAGCTCTTGAATCCTTTCGCCGCAAGTCCATGCACCACATCGTTACAACCTCTAGGTGTATAAATAAACTTTGCACTACGGATGCTTGAGGTCACCACCAGGTTCCAAGTCTCATGAGTCATGTCCCATGACAGGCCAGTTGCAGTGAGGAGGAGTTCATAATGTTTGTGGAGTGTGACTGGGTTAATCAATTGGCAATTGGGTTGGGTCCCTGAAGGAGGCAGAGAAGTGGCTACCCGCTTGTGGCACGAGTGAGTGACCCGGCCCTACCGAATTTGAAGACCCAACAGCAAACAAGGTGGCTGTACTGTACCGCCGCAATATCTGAACATTTCAAGGCATGGCATGGTAGCGATGGCTCGAAACCGCGTGACATTTCGTTTCATCGCTATACCGAGGGTCTCGGATGTTAGGAGGGATCAAAAGTTGCTGGCCTCCCTCCACTTCTCACTCGGCAGATTTTAAGCCTCCCGGCGTGTGTCTCTGTCGCCAGGACAGGGAACCACGAGTGTGTTGATGTGTGCGAGCAAGTGATCGCGAGGTGCAGCCACATGGACGCATTTCATGCATGAAGGTTTCCTCTTTTTTCCCCCCTTCGTATGCGTTCTTCAGTCGAATGCTGTCCTCCATCTGTCAGATATTTATATTTATACCCCGGTTGAAGTTTTCTTCTCGGGCGTTGCTTGTTTCTAGTCTTTTGGAGCCAACATAGAGCGAAGAAAACGAAATAAATCCTCCGTTTTCGTCACCAAATCTTGGCCTTTCCCTTTGTAATCAGAGTTCTTGATTGAGGAGTGACAGCTGCAGTAGCAGTAGATAGCGCGCAAGAAACACGTACTACAAGGCACAAGCAGAATTTTTTTGCGCCAGCTTACCCGTCACAGAAATGGGCTGCCTCCGCCTCTTCCACGGCTGGTCCAGGAGCTGCAAGAGGCGGCCGGAGGCGACGGCCCCCGCGCCGGCGCCTGCCGCACTCTCCTCTGCCGTCTCCACTGAGGCGCGGTCGCTCGCGTCCGCGGCAGCCACCAGCTGCGCCTCGTTTGCGTCGTCGTCGGCGAACGTCTCGGAGGCTTCGGGCGCGAGGCCGGCGGCGAGCGGGTCCTCCGGCTCGGGCTCCGCTTCGTCGGCGCGGAGCATCCCGGAGCTGTACGAGGAGAGGGGCGCCCTGCGGGAGTTCGGCCTCCGGGAGCTCCGCGTCGCGACGCGCGACTTCAGCCCGCTGCTCATGGTCGGCAAGGGCGGCTTCGGGGGCGTCTACAGGGGCGTCCTCCGGCTCCCCGGAGGCGGCCCCGGCGACACGCCGGTCGCCGTCAAGAGGCTCAACCCCAACGGACGTCAGGTACGTTGCGTACGTACATCATGGCCCGCATCCACGCTCGCGAGATCGCAATGGATGTAGTGTGCTCATTCCGACTCCGTTCTTGATGCCGTCCACCAGGGCCACAAGGAGTGGCTCGCCGAGGTCCATTTCCTGGGCGTCGTCGAGCACCGGAACCTCGTCAAGCTCATCGGGTACTGCGCCTCGCAGACGGACCGAGGCCCGCAGCGGCTGCTGGTGTACGAGTTCATGCCCAACAAGACGCTGGACGACCACTTGTTCAACCGGGCGTACCCTGTGCTTCCATGGGATGTCAGGCTGCAGATCGCACTGGGCGCTGCCGAGGGATTGCTGTATCTCCATGAGGACCTGGAACTTCAGGTAGCAATATTCCTTTCCACGTTTCGTCAGAACTTGGCACGGTTCGTGATTTATGTACTATATACTAGATAGAAGAATGTTTGTTCAGTAAACATGACGATAGTTTTTCTGATTTGGGTAGATCATATACCGGGATTTCAAAGCGTCCAACGTACTGCTGGACGAGGAGTTCAGACCCAAGCTATCAGACTTTGGGTTGGCAAGGGAGGGGCCATCAGAAGGCCAGACTCACGTGTCCACAGCGGTATGTGAAATGCTGCGTACTTTCACCAAAACGACAAGTGTCGCATATGTGCATTCTGATTTCTGAAAACTTTTGCATGCTCCATTACGCGATCATCAATCAGGTCATGGGCACCTTCGGTTACGCAGCGCCGGACTACGTGCAGACTGGGCACCTCACCACCAAGAGCGACGTCTGGAGCTTCGGCGTGGTGCTGTACGAGATCCTCACCGCGCGGCGCTCCATCGAACGCAACCGGCCCAGGAACGAGCAGAAGCTCCTGGAGTGGGTGCGGCGGCACCCGCCCGAGAGCGAGCAGTTCGGGGCGATCATGGACGCGAGGCTCCAGGGGAGGTACCCTATGCGAGGCGCCACGGAGGTGGCCAAGCTCGCCAACGGCTGCCTCGCGAAGCACGCCAGGGACCGCCCCACGATGAGGGACGTGGTCGAGGGGCTGAGGCAGGCGATGCGGCACACGGAGATGGACGGCGTTGTCGTCGTGGGTGCCGCGGCGGAGTGCCAGGGCTCGCCTCCTCAGGAGGAGGCGCCCCCGGCGCCGGGCGCAGAGGATGCCAGTGCCGTGGCGGTGGCAGCGGAGGCGAGGAAGAGACGGATGCTTCATCTGGCCGCTCTAGGGGGTGCTGCTGACGCTCATGCGAGGCGGCGGCTCATGCTCATGAGGGCTGCTGCCACTGCCGCCGCTGTTCCCACGTGATCTCCTGCCGTTGTTGATGCCATTGACTTCATTCATGTACAGTCTGAACCTGTGACTTCTGAAATATCCTTTCTCTGTTGTTGTGTGCGGATTAGAAGGTTGACATTGATTTTTTCCATTGCCTGATCTGATGGGTCAGTGTTTGAGTAAGCACTAGCAAAAGATGACGGAAAAATGGAAGGTGTGAAATGCAGTCCTGCCGTTTTCTTCTCAAATCTCAACCTAATAATATACGATGCGGAAGTTGCAATGTTTGAATAGAAAAAAAAAGTGCTTTCTTGTTCTACTGAAATACGCGACGCCACCTTTCTGCCTTTGAATTTCTGCTCTAAAAGTCTGACGAAGCAATTGAGTCAAACGTTTGACAGAATGGCAGTCTCCGGTTTGTGTGGATCCATAGATTCTGTTTGCAAACTTGGAAAAAATATTGATAACTCCTTTCTTTCTTTCTTTTTTTCTGTGGAATAAGTATGGCTTTGCACCTTTTAATACGTAACACGCATAATAAAACATAATGCTCATTTTCCTATATAAACCATGCATTCTTATGCTCACCTGTCTCTGTGCAGACCGTACTGAAATTTCATCAAGAAACAGCAAAGCAGTACATAAACTTGACAAAGCCAGAAAATATTCAGCGCAATGCTTCCACATACACAGCAACAAAACCATGAAAAAGTAATTTTAGTCTCAGTTATCAGCTTTTTCAGTAGTGCAAGTAGCAATACAAATTGAACAGTATGGTACCTTTTCATGCACAAGTAACCAGCTATCCTTGAACAGTACAACAATATTAACTTCATATAAGTGACTATGAAACCAAAAAAAAGTGAAGATTTACAAACTTGCAGAAGCAAAGCACCAAATAATCAGTTCTCTGCAATGGGAAAGGCTGATCCAATTTTGTTGTTCCCCAATCGGTAGCACTTAATGTTCACACTGTATGGGCCAATATCGACACGGTTATCTTCCCCTCCGACAAAAAAGCACAATGTGTAGAGTGCAACCTCAAACTCAGGACTGACACCAATCAACGTGCTGGATACTGATTTCAGCACACCATGCCACTCAAACTGAACAGTCAGCAGCTGTGTCTCTGAATCAGGCTGCCAAGACCAGGGTAGAACATTTAGCTAACATTATTTGTATGCAGCAGCGTACAATCAATGCTTAACTATATAGTATATACTCACCGATTCACCACGGCGCCTTGGAAATATATAACCTTGGTAATCCACATTTCCCTTGGCTTCTTCCAGGTAAAACTGCAAATTAGTCACAATACCTGTTAGAAATGTCCAAATAAGGAAACTAGACTTTTGTAACATTACGAGAACTTGCCTGAATCCAGTTATGGAAGCCTGATACCTCATTCTCCCCTTGTCCCGGTCCCTTGATCTCACCAACAAACACATGCTCAAAGGCAGAAGAGCAGCTAGAGTTGCCACCTCTTCCATACAAATCAAACCATAGGGATGTCAGCATTCTCTTGAAGTCCTCATAGTCCTGAGGTACAGCCCCCTTCTGCACTAAGTACCGGTGTAAGTACTTAATTGGTGCTGTTCTGGAAATCTCTTCAATGAAAGCTATTTCTTCGTGCTTATCCTGCTGGGTAACAACTTCTTTGTACCCCTGGTGTGGGTTGTAGTTATCCAGAAGTGCGCAGAAACATGAGTAGGTGGGTTTTCTTAGCACATCGTCGCCTAGCCAGCTGAACAAGCTTTCAGATGCCATATCACCCTTCTGATAAACTTTCTTCCCCTCGCCACAGTCGATTCTGTAGTCCTTACCAGGAACGAGACGGTTCATATCGAGCTCCCAAAGTTGGCTACAGGCTTTCGATAAGCTATTCAGCTCCTCCCTGGTGGGCTCTACATTGAGTCCTTGGTGAATCTGACCGACATCCTCAGAGTACTTTTGTTCTGATGGCGGCTTTCTGTATCCATTCCATGCTTCAGACTGCATTATGCAATGTCGTGAATTCAGAGTTCAGATAGTACAAGAAAGCTTCAGAACATGCAATTATCACCATTCAACTAGAGTGTCAATTGATTTATGTGGGCATAAAAGTAACAGTCTTACAAGAAACAAATGGGGTGTAGCCGTGTATCTACACCTGGTTTGCTCATATCTGTCACCAGCAAGGCAGCAATAAAGCTCAAACTGGTATGCTCTAACAGAATGACACAGAGGTTGTTTGGATCTGGCGACTTATGAGAACTAGTTTCCGTAGAACCAGGTTTACTGTAACTACCGTAAATCTGTGTTTGGATCTTCCAACAACTCCCATATAAGATAAATCCATTTTCCACAAAACCAGAAAATTGTGTATTAACCGCATCGTTTTTAATAAACTAATTTTTGATAACCACGAATCCACAATCTCGCCGAGGCCGAGGCATCCAACGCCAGAAAATACGGTCCAACCAAACATAGTTTACTCACGTTTGTTTGTAGCCAGGAACCATCCAAGCACATTTTTAATTAGACTCACGCTAACCAACTCAAAACTGGTTTATCTAAAAACCTCTTTAAAACTCATTTAGCTAAAACATATTTATATTTTAGAGATCCAAACAACCACTCAGAGTATTGATAGACTCGAAAAGAAAACTTCATAGCGATTATCTTGACTTGATTCACATTCTTGTTACATTTGCGTTATAATACTGATCATTCAAAGATGAGCAAAGAGGGAAAAGTCGGCGAGTGGCATTTTTAGCAGACCACATTCTGAAATGGTCAACTGATTCTTTTTTTTTTGAATGAACAGGAGGGGCACGCCCCTACTGGAAATTTTTTTATTAAAAGGAAAATAGTACAGAGACAACAACAACAAAGCAGGAGTTCAAGAAACGAAGAAAGAGATGAAGAAAATAAGCCTAACTAGGAAGATTAAACCAGATTGTTTAACCATGAAGAAATTGAAGGAAAATATCTTCTCTTTGCGCGAAATAGGAACAGCGCAAATTCTGACTTGAAGCAGTTCTTTGAATCTTCCAGAGATGGCATTCTGTGCTAAAAAATTAGCCCATTTCTTGCTTTCCATATCGTCCAGCACATGAGGATTATGATTTCCATGAAGAAGGGTACTTGTAATTGTGCTTTGAAACTTTCCATAGCCTGAGAGATGTTTGAATCTGGATTTACTTGAATCTGCAGCCAATTCCAGCATGAAATGGCAAAGGGGCAGTGAAGCAACAGATGGTTCAGCGATTCTTCCATCGGGTTTATGCAGAGGACACAATTATAGTCTTGTAGTTCCATGTTTTTCCTCTTTAGGAGTTCTCTAGTACTCAGCCTGTCTTTTAGAATTAGCCATCAGAAAACTTTGTGTTTGTTCTGGATAGAGCTGTGCCAAAGCCATCTGAAACTTGGGTGAATTATGTTGTGTCCACTGAGGTGTTTGTAGGCTTTGGCCACTGAAAAAGATTTGGAGTTCCAGATGCAGGTCCACTGATCTGAATTTTCATTTAGAGCTAGTTGTTGGAGATCCGAATCCAGGATAGTCAACTGATGGAAAGCCTGCTGGGAGAGAGGTAGGTGGAATAGGTCCAGAAGATTTTCACATTCCTTGCCAGCAGCTAGGATAGTTGTTTTGGACTTCACAAAAGAGAAGAGCTCTGGAAAGGAATGCATTGGCACTTTATTCATCCACAAGTCCAGCCAAAGGTCAACTGATTCATTTTCAGTGTAACATACTAACAAGAACTCAATAAAGCATTGGTTCCATGGCTAAATGTTGGTTGACTGTCTGTATATATAGAAGTAAAAGGACCTGAAAACTAAAGTAAGAGCTGAAATATATTCTACGACGAAACAAAATAACGAAAAAGAAATGTCATTTCTGATCTTTGAAAGACTGAAATCATACCTGCTGTGGTCTTCCATGGCGCTTTTTCTCACCGACGGTCTGCCAACCTCCATCATTTATCCTCTCTTCTTCCTAAAATAATCCAAATCATAAACTTGATAAGACACTCTAACAGGCAGCCAATCATTTGGGCTTGTAATAATTCTTCTACGAAAAGGTTTAAGAGCAAAAAACTATATCTGCGTAAAACTAGTATGACAAGACTTTCAAATTTAACCAATAAAGCTGTAGTGTTATTGCAACTTTGTACTTCGGAAGATTCTACATGGAAAGAAAAATCTTGCATATTATGTCAGTGATTCTCAGGCTATCAGCTCATTAGTGCATCAGAGAACTATTCATTCAACTGACCATAAACATACCACATTATTCCTATATGATTAAAATACAAATCCAGAATTTACCATTTCCATCGGCTGTAAGTACCATTTCAAGCAGTATCTAGTGAAAGATGAGCAGGTGAATTGCCCAACTCTTGTAAGGAAAGTAAAAATGAGGGGGGGGGGAGGAGGAACCTACTGTTGATTCCCGTATCCTTGTGCCTGCTGCTGTTGCTGAGAGCGCCGGCTGCCGCCATCCCACCTTTCCTCCCCCTCGCACTGCAGAAATTGAACACACGCAGCTACATCAGCATGCTTCAAAAGAAGTAACCCAGGAATGCACACTTAAATCTGCGTATAATCAATCTAAATCCGGCCAACCTTGTTATGCCGGCCTGCGGGGTGCTGCGGCTGGTTTCTACCATCGACCCTTTTCCAACCCTCATCCTCCCTCCTCTCATGCCGATTGTCCTTAATGCGATGAGAAAATCGAAGTGAACAATTCCATAATTAGACCTATAGAATCATCGCTCGCCCACCAGCACAGCAGCGGCCACTCACCCGCCCCGAATTCCGATGGTCCCGGCGCTCATCTGGATCGCTGCCCTTCTGCTCGGAGACGATCTGCGGGGGAGCCAAACCACTCCAGGCTTAGAGCAGCCAAGGCCAATAAAATCAAACATTCGCATTCGCATTCGCAAATGAAAGCAGCAAGTGGCACGCACCTCGGCCCACGTCGACCGCGATCGCTCGTCGCGTTCCTCCTCCCCGTCGGCGTCCGGGTCGGCGCGTTGCGGCGCCCTCCTCCTCGGCGCCTCGCCGTCGTCGCCGCCGCCGCGGCCGTGGTCCCTCTCGCGCACGGCGTCGATGGCCACGTGGACCAACCCCTTGATGAGACCCTCCATCGCGCGCCGACGAGAGCGAACGGGGAAGGCGGATGGCGGAATGGGTTGTGGGGAGATGGATCGGACTGGCCGGCTGCTGCGGATTGGGATCTGGAACGGCGAGGGACGACGCGTGCTTGGTTAGTGGACTCCACTAATCGAGTGGCTTGGGCTGCGACGCGCAGGAGATCATCGGGGATTTCCTGACTTGGAGTGCGTTATTAAACTTGATGAAGAAACTTTTGGCCCCAAACTTTTGAATTTGACACTATATAAAAAAAAGATTTCTCGTCACATAAATTTACGGTATATATACAAAGTATTAAATATAGGCGAAATCAAAAATTAATTGCACAGTTTAATTCTACTTTGCGAGACGAACGTTTTAAACCTAATTAGTTAATGGTTGAACAATTATTATCAAACGCAAACAAAATACTATGTTACGCTACAGTAAATTCGGCGGCGTCGATTTCGACCAACTAAACGTGGCCTTTGCAGAGGTCGTGGGCATTCGTGGAACGGGCCAGGTGGCTGGATTCGATCGCGGGAGGAGCTCCCGTTCCCACTGCCGACGGGCGGTTCTGAACGTTGATTGGCTGCGACCCTTTCACTGACTTGGACAGCTAGCCAGCTGGTTGGGCATCGGCGCGATTAAGGGGTGTTTGGTGATCCCTCCTAAATTTTAATTGTTTTCTTATTAAATATTTAGATATATATATACGGAGTATTAAATATAGACTAATTACGAAACTAATTACATAGTTTACGACTAATTTACGAGACGAATCTTTTGAGCCTAATTAGTTTATGATTTAATAATGTTTTGCTACAGTAACATATGCTAACGATGGATTAATTAGGTTTAAAAAATTCATCTAGTGGAGTACTGATGAATTATGTAATTTGTTTTTTTATTAGTATTCAAACACCCTATGCAACATCCTCCCGACACACGTTCTAAATTTTAGTAGCTAGATTCAAACACCCCTTAACTCTTCGTTGTTAATACATGGCCCTCTTGTCTCTTTTACATAGTGTTTTTTCGTTCTCGTGCCTAAGTCGGCTGTAAACTTACAGTCCGTTTCTCCTCTTTCTCCTCTCTTCTTTCCTCCACCTTAGCATTTAACTAGCTTACGACATATTATTATACTTGCTCTTAGGACAGAAAAAATAACTAGAAAAAATAACATCTTCTAATTTTCGCCAAAGTCTAATTTATGTCTCCTGATACAAATACGAAACTGTTAGCGCCGGTACGTCCGGCGGACGCCCGTGGCTGCACTTTATTTCCACGCATCCACATAGGACCCACGTCGCCCGGACGTCGCCCACACGCATCTGTGTTTAGAGCACCCACGCCGCGCACCCCCTCCCACTTCCTCCGCGTATCCTATGTGCAACATCTCGATCTACTTTTGAAACATCCAGATACAACACCTGCAACATACAAAAGAAGACATATGAAATATATGAAACATGCATCCAAAACACTTACAAAAACTTCTGAAAATACTTGAAAATCATTGCAAATATATGCAACATACAGATAAAACACTTAGAACATATGTGTGAAACATAATATACGTATGAAACAGATAGAACTTTGGGAACAGACGCTTGCATCATACTATGAAACACTTGCAACATATGCAACATTCCGATCTACTTTTGCAACATCAAGATGAAAAATCTGAAACACTTAAAACATACGCCTGCAACATACGCTTTCAGCACAATGTCACATTGCTGCTTGGACGAAAGGATGCTCATCGTTGTAGAGCTCGACGCCAACGCAAAGGTCGGTGACAACGCATGGAGCTCGCCGGTGCAGCAGCGACGCGATCCTCCTGCGATTCTCCAACGCTTGCTCATGGCCCAGACTCATGCCCGTCGGTGCAGCCCTGCTGCTGCTACTCCAGCGTCGCTACTTGTAGTCATTTAGCACCGTCGGCTCGTAGGGGACGGGCGCGCGACGAAGCCGTGTAACAACCTGGGTTTTCGAGCAACAAAAAATGCGTGCTTTTTAAATTTTTTTCCTACAATATGTGGAGCATGTAGTCGCTAGGTCAAACCTAAACCGAACCTAGGGGAGCTTGCTAGTAAATCGCTGCATCATATAGACTTGATTGTAGGTGTGTGCCCGTGTTCTTAAGTTGGTTTGAGTTTGAGTCTTGCTTGGAGTTTGGAGTGCACAAATTCGTAGCAAAGTTCCTCTTGAATCCCTTTTTGATTCACATCAAATCTCTATTGAATTCCATCTCAAAATTCCTTGACTCTTAAAAGGAAAGATCCATTTTTCCTTTTCCCTTCTCAATCAGTCGACCTCCCCTTTTGGCCCAACCAACCCTCTCTCCCTTCTCCTCTCCCATCGGCCCAGTTCCCCCTCTTCCCCCGCTCAGCCTAGCAGGCCGCTCACCTACTCCTACAAAGCATGTGGCCTAGTAGCTCAGCTCCGCAGCCCGCTGAGCCCGCCTTCGGCCCCCATAGGCCTGCCAGCGCACTCGCCTGGCCCACGCAAGCCCATTGCGTGCCCCTACCTCTCCAAACCCTAGCGAACGCTACTGACTCATAGAGCTGCCGCCACCGCTACATGTGCACCCATGCCACACCACGCCTCGACATCCATACCACCGCCCGTAGGATGCACGCCGCGTGTCCCCACTCCCGCATGGAAGACGAGGATCGCTAGCACCTCATGGAACCCTAGCCCAATGCCCTATAAAATGCGTTGCAGCTACCGTTCCCTTCTCCTTTCCTCGTAGCTGTCGCTGCACTCCTCCACTCCTCTTCCTTTCTCTCGCAGCACCAAACCCCTAAGCCAGCCATGGCCACCGCTCCACCCGCTGTCGTGGCCACAGCCAGCCACCGCGCCACCCTCGCCTCTGTCCACCTCCGTAACACCGCCCTACGCCCGTTGTGCCACGCCACTGAGCCAACACCGTGCGCCATCGGTCTCCTTCGCCACGCGGAGCACCTGAGCAACTCGCCATCATTGTCAAGCCATGACCCCGTGGATGTGCCTCGCCACCTCGACAGCGTCCTCCGCGGCCACGCTGAGCTAGAGCTCCATCGTCGCGTCCACCTCTCCTTTGGCTAACTCCGAGCCCAGTGCCTCCTTTCTCGTGGAACCGTGGACACTAACATGCAGCGCCACCACCTCATCGCGTCCACTGTCCTCACCGTGCCTACCTCGACGCCGGCCAACTCTCCTCCCCTAGGCATCCGTCTTCTTCCTCATCGGAGCCGTGTCATCGCCATGATGCGACCTCCTCTGCCTCGTAGAGCAGCGACTATGTCACCTCACCCTCGCCACATGTTGACATTTCTTAGCGTCGCTACTAAGAACAGAGTTTTAAATCTAGTCCCTAGCAACAGCGCTAGAAATGCTTGTTGCTATTTATTAACGTATCACTTGTTTTTAAATAGCCACCTTTTATAAATCTATATCTCCTAATTTTACTAGGTTGTCATCCCTAGTGATGATATTAGAGATACTTGTTGGTACTACATAGAATTACTACTAAAATAATACTAAGTGGTTCTTTATTAATTATGTGACTAGGAAGAATAGATATGAATATATATATAAAAGGAATCTACAAGCGCACAGATAATATACCATTATAGCATTTTACTCGAGAGTATTCCAAGTATCGTTATTTATATTTTTACCACAGGAAAGGTCTAGCATGAACATGTATTGATAACTTATACTATTGAAAGAGAAGTAAATCATAACCAATATTCTACTCATAACAGGGGTAAGTCATAGGATAATATATATATATATATATATATATATATATAATGAGTATTGATCAATGATAATGATAAATCACTCAGAGTACTCCTTTCTATGGCATTAGCATGGTTAGGTAGAATATTAGAGGAATAATTTCTTAAGTCATTCTTAATTATAAGTCAAAGCATACATTAATTAGTGTAATTATACCTAGTAATCATTGCTAGATCATCGTCATATCTACACATAAGGGATATTACTAAGGAAGATTAAGAACAGAGCTTGTTCTTCCTTCGTAACCGAACCCTACGCGCGCCTATATTCGGGGAGTGGACTACAAAAGACTTAACGGGAGTGTCACATCCGTGATCTACCACATTACCTAGAATATAGGGTGTATCCACAGGTAAACAACGTATAAGCACCACACTTACACAATATCGACCACCCACCCATGGATCCTTAGAGTGAGCTCTATACAAACTTATGCATGAACATAATGATAATTCAACTATATTAAGCATATAATCAAAGTAGACCATGAACATTATAACAAAGAAAATGAATAAGATGAGTACTGATATTGTCATAACAATTGTAACTAGCATATAAAAGTAATGAAGATACAAAAAAGAGAGGGGTACAAAGATTATATCAAACCACGCTCTTGACAAGATTGGGAATCCAAGCAAAGCCTGCTTGCCTCTCTCTAGACCTAGCCTAACTAGGTATACCCTAAAATATGGTGGAGCTCTAAGGATTATTAGGGTTTCTATCTTCTCAAATGACCTATGCCTCTCAGGGGGTAGGGGCTGATATATATAGGCCGAAGCGTCCAATGTGAGCCCTTAGATTAAATCGACTTAAAGGATGATATAGATGCAACCTAGGAGGTGGTGGAGAACCGACATTACAACTTCTTCAGGCTCTTCATCTTCCTCCAAACTTTTCTTTGGGGATTGATTCTTTTGGTTTTGGGATGATAGATGTCTCCTCCTAGAGTGGGACTTCTTCGGCTGCTCATAAGTGGTATAACTATTGAAATAACATCGTGTCTTTTCTCCAGGGAATTGGAAGTGGATTTGTCCAGATCCGACGTAGATGATTGCGTTGGTAGTGTTGAGGAACGGTCTTCCAAGGATGATGGGTGTCGATAGAATATCATCGGTAGTCATCTGAGGGGTATCCCATGAAGGTAGATTGATCAGCAGAGAGGCATGTAATCAAGAACAAGAAGGCAACAGAGACACACGAGTTAGACAAGTTTAGGCCGTTAGTATGACGTAATACCCTACTTCTATGTTCTGTTGGATTGTATTGGCTATCATATGATATTACGTGTGTTTGGAGAGGGTCCCTACCCGCCTTATATAGTCTAGGGGTAGGGTTACAAGTTAGTTAGATCTAGGAGATAACCGAAAAGTAATAACAGATTACAGGAATCATGGGATCATACGTATCCTAACAGATCTCATAGTATCTTTAGGATATCTTTCCGATGTCTTGCGGGAGGCGCCGAGCAGTGTCGTGCCCCGTAAGGCTTTGTCTTATAGGCTGGGCCGCCCCTAGGGTATCCGGGGTAGTACCCCCACAACTAGTCCCCGAGCATCTTATACCCATTGTGCAACGCCGTCTTGAGCTTGTCCGAGCAGGTACGAACAAAGCCGAGTAGTCAAACTCATGGTCCGATGTAGCACCCGGTTTTAAAGACAACCAGATACACACTATATGTGAGCCTAGGAAGTCAAATCTTATATATAGCCACAAATAAGGGTAATATCAATAGACAATGCTTAAATACATAACGTATTAGTATAAAGAATATAACCTTAGAGTATAGACAGCGGAAAGGCAACTCTGATCTTTAGGCGAAGACTCTAAATCCATAGGGACAACTAACTAGTTGACAATAAGCCTAACTCCTCTAGACTGGCAATCTAGTACCCATCCAGGATTTTCATTGGATGTAAAGCAAGTGTAAGCTCACCATGCTTAGCAAGTATATCAAAGGGATCTATGAGGCTCAAAAGGCTTGACACTATTTGACTGTGGTTCACAATTTTAGTTGATCAAATTTTAGCATCCTAAATCACTACTTTAATGAACAGTTCCAATTCCCATGTGATATTAAAGTATAGTCAAGTTTATCTCAATTCCCAACCATCCACCATCCATAGTAACCACTAATCTTGAAGGATCCAGACCGCTCGTATCCGTGAGCACGACTGTTATAACATGTCAAATATTTCTGTAGAAATTATACATCTTTACCCACCGAGCCATGATTCCTAATGCCAGGGTTTGCAAGGCCCACTACACCTCTTGTTAGAAAGTGTGGCAGGGTTTCATTATGAAACCCTTAGCTAGTCGCACTAACAAGTTGTAGCTATTAAGGAGTGGCACACGTGGGCATCGTAGCACGGTACACACATCCTAGTAGAAAAAGAAAAGATACCCTCTTACCCTTACTAGAAGCTATAGACGAGCTAGTACAATCTAGTTAACAGGTTAAAGTCAGAGACATATGACACTCGGGGTTGTACGGAACCTCCTGGGTTACCGCCTTAGGATTAAGTCCTTACGGAGAGGCACTAGAGTACTCAACCCCATACTCTAGCCCCCTATCTATTGCTACAAAGCTTCATGTTATCATATTGCATAATATCTTTAGTCATGTTTAACTATTATTCTATGTTCAGCGTTGCAACATCTATCCAAAATGCATACCCAAGCCATAGGTAACAAGGATATATGGTACAAGTAATCATCTAGGTAAAATCTTTAAAGGTATTTTAAATTAAACACATGCATGAATATGAATAATAATTATTCATAGGTACAAGGGGCCTTTGGTACACTTGCCTTAAATATCGATCCTTCGGTAAGCTTTAATCTTCAACGTCCTTCTTCTTCTTCTAGATCACCACGTATATCTCACCAACTAGACATAATCGTAGAACACCACACAAACATCCATACACATACATGCATAGCATACAATTGCATCTATATCAGAACAATACACCAACCAATAAAACAAGCAAAACGGCGGATCGCTACGAACACACAAACACAAAAGATACGCTATATGCGATTCAACGAAAAAGCGACTATTGAAGGATCTTCAGTGCAATGGAAAATAAAACCTATCCATTTAACTTATTTTAACTATAGAAACACATGTAGATATTTTTATTAATCAACTTGATTCATTGCTTAAGAAAGAGCGTAGTATAAAACCTATATTGACTTCATATTCCAAAAATGATGCAAGTGATAGTATTAATACAATTAACTTTTTAACTACCAAAACACATTTGAGTAACATGAGAACTACTAACGCCACTGCGTAGAACATGCCGATAACAAAACTACAGTACAAAAGAAACGACTACCAAAGTTCTATATTATAAAAGAAAAGCCTAAATGCTTGATTTATTTTAATTAAGAAAAAACATGTGAAGGTGTTATTAATTTGGATTAGTTAAAACATAATTTAATCCAAAGCTCGAGTTGAAACTACCCATGTTTGATTCCTAAACATTGTTATATAATTTAATCAAGTTAAGCTACATCTTTGCAAAATAAAGTATATGTGAAAGCAACTAACCGAGTTTATCACATATGCAACGTGTTTAACTAATCAAATTTTATTTATAAATATCTCGATACCATTTATGCTAATTCAATTTTAACTTGCAAATACAAGTTGACATGTGAGAGCACCTAATCGAATTGTACATGACATGTTGTTAAACTAAGCAAATTATATTTTAATTTAGAAACTGAGTTAAAGTAATCGTGTTTTATTCATAAATGTTGCCATGTAGATTAAGCAAGTTAAACTTTAACTTTGCAAAAGTAAAATGCATGAGAAAGCATCTTAACTGACTTTATATAAATCATCTTGAAACTAAGCAAATTATAATTAATAAATACATATTTAAGTTGACATTAATTAACAAGTAATTATAAAAGGTAGATAATGTCCTAGATTGTTGTTATTTAGAAACAAGTTTACGTAATCATTAATCAAATTAATATTTAAATTATAATATTATGAACATGTGACATGATATACGTTGCTACTAACGCGTACCTTACATTGGCATGATTTAACACGACAAGAACGAAGTTAGCCCTATGTAGTTGCTTTTAATTAAAAGCTATTGAATAAATATAAATTAAATTAGTACCTTATATTAAAATTCAGAAACATTTGTTATATTAGATGATGCTGCTAACATGTATCACACACTACAATGAAACTCACGTAATCGAATCAAAATCAAAAACCTAAATCGACTTTAATTAATAAGCGATTAATTAATTATAGACACAATTAATATTTTAATAAAATAAATTCATAAAAATGTGACATATAAACTAGTAACTCTACTGTATAGATCTCAGTGACATGAATCTAACGCAACTTGAACCACTTAAAATGGAATTAAAATGAATAAACTACGGCTAAACACGTTGGGTGGCAAAACTGTAATTACTACATCTTCTACCTTGGGTCACCTTCTTCCTTGCGTGCAATACACGTACGTGGCCTCCATGGTCGAGTGCTGCTGCTGTACTCATGTCGAGGAGGGAGGGCCTTGGCCAGGGCTTCGCCAGCCGACGGCGCAGTGGCTCCTTCCCACGGTGGTGGCCCGCGGGTGCCATGGTTGCCTGCACGGCAAGCCTAAGCGGCACCAGCACGGTGTCGGTGGCCTACTCAGAGAGGGGCCACGAGGAGGTGACCGGGCTAGGGTGAGCGCAGCCGGTCCAAGCAGCTGGCAGGTAGCGCAGGGGTGTGACTAAGCTCCAGAGACAGTGCTGCAACGCGGATCAACGGAAAACGAAGAACCTCCATCAGCCATGGTGGTTCCTCGCTGAAGAAGAAAAAGAGAGGTTAGGGAAACAATGAATGGACACGGATTCATGAAAAGGATAGCAAGATGTTGTAGAGGACGACGAGATCTACCTCGTGGTGGTGGTGATCGATGTCGAAACGCGACGGTTTGGCCAGAAAAGCTCGCCGAAAGTTCGTCGGAAACCTAGCTGTGCCGAACTTTGGTGACTGATCTACGGGGCTACGAGTGGCGGCTCAAAAAACCGATCGTACTTCTAGAATTCTCGCATCGAGGGCTATGCCAACATATATATATACGAAGGGTTGTGAGATTTTGGAAAGCGGAGATATTTTAGAAAATAATTGATTTTCGGAATTAAAATAATTACAGAAAATCGGGAATTACTATTTAGGCTTCGAAAATATCTCCGAGCTCCGAAAGATACTAAAAAATTCCTAGGGATAGATGGAAGAATAAGGAACACAACCAAGGTGGTTTTGGCTCCTGAGAAACCCTTTTGGATTGATCGAGAAAAAAGATAAAGCTTCAAGAAATAGGAACTTAATCCCGATAAAGGTTGAAAAGATTCATGGAAAAAGAGGCATCGTTCTAACATGTCTTAAAACCTTTTTCAAGCCTTTGGATTTTTAAAACAAGGCATCTGTCGATGTTTTACCACCGATAGCCTGCCCCGAGGATCCCCGAGATAGTATGTTCGGGCTTCGGCGTATGCAGAACTCGATGGTTAACGCAAGAGACAGTCGATTTATCCTGGTTCAGGCTTTCGATCGTAGATCGAGTAATAACCCTACGTCCAGTTGGCGTTAGCCTTTACGTTTGATAAATTGTGATATGTTGTGTTGTACAATTGTCGTCCTCCTCATCTAGGAGCCCTGCCCTCCTTTATATAGTCAGGAGGCCAGAGTCCTAGTCGGTTTATAATGAGAGTTACTAGTAGGATTACTGAATAGTACTACTACTAGGATTACAAGGGAAGAATCCTAGTTAGACTAGATCTTCTCTCTCCTTTGTGGGGTATCCTGTGGATCCCGTATCGACAAGCCCCCGAGTACTTCATGGTTGAGCTCTAAAAGTCTCGTTTTGCTCTTTCAGGTCTTGATGAGTAGTAACAAACGTCATCCGAGTGCTTTCTGGAGTAAAACCTTGTAGCGCTTCTTGGGACCTTCGAGTAGTGAGTGCTTTTTTGAAGAAAAAGTATGTCCATCTGGTTGTAGCCCCCGAGCCTCTTGCTATTTGGAATAAGTAGCTGGAGGATCTTGCCTTGAAGTTGCTCTGTTTGTTCATTGAAGTTTTATCAAAAAGAACTCGAATATGGCTCGTTCTGGGTTCTTTTTGTCATAATGTCTTGAAGTGGTCTACGTTGAGGAAGTCTTTTGGTGACGTGTGCTTTTTCGAAGAAAAAGAGCACTCACTGAGTGTAGCCCCTGAGCCTCTTGCTATTTGGAACAAAAAGTTAGAGGGTCTTGAATCTTTATGTTGTTTGAAAATTTATGTTCTAAAGTAGTTCCTGAGAGTTGTGTTATGTCATCATTTGAGTAGTTTTGCGGCATCTTTTCGAAGCAGCCCTTTAGTCTTGGATTAAACCATCATCCGAGTAGTTTCGCAGCATGCAGCCTCCGAGCGTATATCCTTGTTGTTTTGTTCTAGAAGAACTCGGATGCGAGGTCTTGACATATTCTTTGATAGTCTGCTATTGTTAGAGGTAGTTGTATGGTGGTGGTTGAGTGTAAATGCCTTTTGTTCACGGGTTGTACTGTGCTGGTATATTCTTTCGAATATGCCTGTCTTTGAGTACTATTCCCTCTCGCCTGAGTCATCCATTATTGAGTCCTATTTTTTTCACTATGTCCTTTGTTAGGCTTATTTCGTTGGTACTCCTAGTCCATGTGCGCCGCTCCTTTGATCTATAAATACTGTCCCGGAGTTCTTGTTTTCATCCATTAGACATTCTGTTTAAACCTTCATGGTCATGAACATGGTAGTTTGTGAAGTAGAGCAGCCCCCGGGCATATTTTGTAGTTCCTTTGCGTCTTGTCGTAGTTGGAGAAAGTCTTGTGATAGGGATTAGAGGTAGGCTAATCCCGTGACAGCATTATGCCAGGATGTACATGGCGGTAGTTGGAGGAAGTCTTGTGATGTGGGCTTCGTTCCCTCATCTGGTAGTTCTGGGTTGATCCTCGTCGCCTATCTTGAGACTGTCCGGTGCAGATCAACACCATATCCAGCATCACATCGGTCTTGGGTAGACAGATGCCCGCCGGCCTTCTCTGCTTCATGTTGCCCTGCCGTGCTGTCGATTTCTGCCTTGGATGCACTGTGTCCGTCCTTTGAAGAAAATAGTGTAGCTAATGGCGGTTTGTCCTTCTGAGTAGCAATTTGGGACATGTAGTCGTTCCAGAGCCTAGCCGTGTCCGTGTTCCTCTTTGCTACTTTGCTTTTCGTGGTACTGAGTTTGTTGGGTCTTATAAGATTTGTAATCTTCTATTTTTGAAGCCACTTGTAATGGAACAAATCTTGTCTTCTGAGTTGTCTTTTACTTTTCTGCTGTGATCCCTGTTCGTTCATAAGATTACCGAGTTCTTTCTTAAATAACCAGGTTCCTTTGTTCCTTGTGAGGTAGCCCTTTCTTTCTTCTTGGTTCGATGAGTTGTTCTTTTAGCGATCTGATAGCCCTGCCGTAGTGTTGGACGGATAAGTCTGAAATCTGCCCATTAGTTTGTACTGTTGTGTGGATTTGTGCCCTCCATCATTTTAGCTGCGTCGCTAAATGGACCATTGTGTTCTCACACTATGTTTTAACGGGCCTTGTGGGCCATTTTTATTACTGAAAAATCTATTTAAAAATCTTTTATCTTCCTTTCCCTTGCTGCCTAGCTCTTGCCTTTAAACCCTAGCTTTTAGAAATCCGCCGCCGTCATCATCGCTGTCACCTGAGCACCATCATCCTAGCTTCATCTTCCCTAGTGCCTTTTTTGCTTCCACCAGTTCATGGGAAAGAAGAAAACCGCAAGCAAGTCCCAGGCAACCTTCGTGGATGAGGAATCATCCCTTTCTTTGATCGAAAACCAGGAGTTCATGGCCATGAGGGCTGCTCAGAAGGTTTAGCCAGCTCCAACAACAAGCGAAGACTAGCTGTGCGAGCTTGTTAGCGATGGCTTGATCCAAAGCAAAGTCATCGCTGAATGGAAAGTTCTGGGCAAGCATCAGGTTCTAGCTCCGGGTCCTGGTGAGATTGTCCTCTTCGTTTCCTTTGCCCACGCCAGACTTTGCCTTCCTGCTTCCGCTTTCCTTCATCAGTTTTTTGGTTATTTCAGGGTTAGTCGGAACCATCTAACCCCTAATGCCATTCTCCATCTTTCTGTTTTCGTTCATCTTTATGAAGCTTTCCTTGGAATCCCTCCTTCTCTATCTCTTTTTCACTTTTTCTTTCATCTGAAACCTCAACCCCGTCGTGAAGAAACCAGTGTTCTTGGTGGTTGCGGGATTTAGTTTCACCAGGGTCTCAAGATTAAGTTTTTTGACTATGACCTGGTCGATTCTGTAAAAGATTAGCGTGCCGAGTGGTTTTATGTAGCCAATTTGATCCCTTCCCTTGTCGTCCACTCTGGATCTGGTCCTGTGGTGAATGACCGATGGGACAAGAAACTTGAGTCACCTACTGAGATTCAAGTGATCCAGCCACTCCTTGATAGGATTAGTATGCTGAAACAACAGGGTTTGATCGGCTTCGGTATTGTTTCGAGCTTTCTTTGTCGCCGAGTTTAGCCTTTGAAAGAGCGGGAGCACCTTGGCTTCGAGTATTCTAGGGCCGAGGATCCTTCACGCATGGTCCTAGCTCTTGAGCTGACTAGTGAGGAGGTACTCGAGCGTCTCCAGAAGATGCTGAAAGGAGTGAGCGTCATTTCTCCTGCTGTCTCTGAGTTCTCAGTCAACAACCCACCCCCAGTTGTGAGTTGTCTATCTTTTTGTTTGAGTACTTTATGTACTCTTGCTGCATCTGTTTTTGCTTAGCTTTTCTTTGTCTCAGTGTTTTATCCTTTTTTGCAGGAGCTTGGGTGGAACTTTGTCGACCTGATCCCTCTTGATGTTCTCCCCACCGTGGCAGAGACTGGGGATAAACTTGCTGGAACTTCTGCAACTAGTAAGTCCCAAACCTCTACCGCCCTTCCTAGGGTTTCTTCTGGATTTGTTGATGTATATGAAGAATATGTTCCTCGTCTAGTCCCTCGCGGTCCTCACAGTGTCCCGAAGAGGGGGCGAACGGATGGGTCTTCATCTGGCCTGCCTGTCTCCAAGAAGCCTCACAAACCAAGTACTCCCTCAGATACTCCAGTTGTTGCTAGCATGCTCTTAGGTGAGCACATTTAATACCCTTTGTTCCTTTGTTTTCCTGTTTCTCTCTTGAACCGAGTACTTTTTATCCTTTTTTTAGTAGGTGCTCTGGTTTCCTTGGCTGAGGGAGAAGAGGATGATGAAGTACCCCTCATCATGTAGCGGTGAGTTGTTTTTCATATTCCTGTTGCATTGAATTTCTCTTCTTTGTCTTGACTTTTAGTCTTGAACTTTTTGAAGTAATCAGAGGTCGGGTGTGAGTTCTTCCGAGGCTCCCACATCGACTTCTTCTGAAGCTCCGATGTCGAGTTCTTTGGTAGCCTTGGTACCGAGCTCTACTGCTCCTCCAGTGCAGAGTTCTTCCATGGCTCCAGCCCCGGCTTCTTCCGCGGCTCCATTGTTGGCTATCTCGCTCCCGTCACCGGGTGGCAGGGACGTTTTCACCGTCGTGGTTCCCCCTGCGAGGCCTTCTTTTGGCTTCGCGAAGAAGAAAGTGGTTGGGTGAGTAGATTCTGGCTTTTATCTTCCTTCTTCTGGTTCTTATCGGTGCTTCCTTTTATCACTTTTTAGTGTTTCGTCTTCTCTCGTTTCTTCATCGACTTCTTCTCTGCCTCCCGCCGTGCCAACGAGTTCCGAGCCTCAGGACTCACAACATTCTGTTGATGAAGTTGCTATGGGGGCTTCGAAGCTACCTGGCGAAGTTGCGGACTTGGCCGCTCTGGAGGTGACTGTGGTCGTCACGCTGGGTCCTTCTGAGGGTTTGGCTCCGGCTTCCCTGGAGGTTGCTTTGGTCGTTCCTTCTTTGCCCTAGCCAGCCTCTCCTTCCCCTTCTCTTGCTTCTAGCAGTCCCTCTTTTTTCGGTGACGTGGTGCAACAGTTCGATGCCACCCATCGGTTATCAGAGCTGACCACAGCCTGGGGGAGCTTGTCGACCCTCACGACTTCTTTTGGTGAAAAGCTCCAGGTAGGTTTTACTGCCACTCCTCTTTTGCATGCTTGTTTTTCTTCTGTCCTTACGCCTTGTTTCTCTTTGCCTCTTTTTGCTCAGTCTTTCTCTCATGATCATTCTGGCTTCTTTTTCTCATCTAAAAATGAGAGAAAGTTGTCTTCTGAGGTGGATGCTCTGAAAGCCGATCTCAACCTCCTCCGGGCTGAGTTGGAGACAAAGCGTCAAATGCACCAAAAGGAGGAGAAGACCCTTCGTGCCCGGGTAGTGGAGATGGAGAAGCAGAGAGATGCCACAGTGGAGTCTGCAAAGAATGAATGCAAAGGTGCCGCAGGTTCTACCTGTTTCTTCTTGTATTTTGACTTCTTTTTTCGCTGACTTATTCTTCGGTGTCTTGTCTAGTTCTCCGAGTTGAGAAGCAGAAGCTCTCGGAGAGTATTGATGAAATGAAGGCTCTTGTCCGCTCTAGTCATTATAAGGCTGAGGAGGTAATTACTCATGCTGATGAAGAACTCACCCTTGCTAAGCTGATTAGGCGTGGAGCTGACAGAGATCTTATGCAGGCCCAAAAAACTATTGAAGGCTTGTCCGGGAAGCTGGCGACGGCTACTAAAAATTGGAACATTTTGTGGAAATCTTTTTGTTCAGTAGCTGATGTTCTCCGGACTCCAGCGGATGACGGGCAATCTTGGGCGCAGTTCATTCCCCAAATTCCGACTTGTTTCCAAGAGTTCATGAAGAAGTGTACTCAAGTATGTACCAAGAATGTGCTGGCCCAGGTCCGGGTCCTTGCTCCAGAGGCGCCTCTGTCCAAGACAGCAGAGGAAGCTGATAGCCAAGAATACCTTGATGCCATTGAGAGGATGGAGCCTGAGGTCAAAGGTTTAGCTAGTAGGGTTGTAGACAGTCTAAATATTGACATTTCCCTTCCTGATGACAATGCCTGATCCGATTAACCAGCCCCTTATAATATTACACTCCTCTTTAAATGAAGATTATTTATTTTCGTTGATGTATTCTTTGCCTAGGTGTGGTCGAAGTTACTTGACTTGTTGAGTACTTTGTCTCGTTTTCATCTCTGCTCCGCAAACAACTCTGTGCGTTATCCTGACGAAACCCCTCGATTTGTCGAGTACTTTTCTTTTCTTCCTCTTTTATGATCCGTCGAGTGCTTTGTCCATGCTATGACTTGTTAGATGTAAATCTTTGTGTTGACAACCTTTCGTCCACGCTATGTAAAAATGACTCGGCACAGAATGTTGCCTTGACGAACTTCGGCATCCGAATGCTTTTTTGAGTGGCGCTTGTGCTTTTCTGAGGAAAAAGTATTCCTATCTAGATGTAGCCCCCGAGCCTCTTGCTTTTTGGAACAAAGAGCTGGAGGGTCTTTTGAAGTTCAATTTCGGTCGACTAGTTTTAGGTGTTAGCTTTTAGCTACCCTCATCGGTGTGCTCAAGCGTCTTTTCAGCTCTTTTGCTCTCGGCCGGGATGCTTAGGCATGTTTTCCGCCATTTTGCTTTTTGTTTTGGGTGTTAGCTTTTAGCTACCCTCATCGGCGGGCTCAAGCGTGTTTTCAGCTATTTTGCTCTCAGTCGGGATGCTCAGGCATGTTTTCAGCCATTTTGCTTTTTGTTTTGGGTGTTAGCTTTTAGCTACCCTCATTGGCGGGCTCAAGCATGTTTTTAGCTATTTTGCTCTCGGCCGGGATGCTCATGCATGTTTTCAGCCATTTTGCTTTTTGTTTCAGGTGTTAGCTTTTAGCTACCCTCATCGGCGGGCTCAAGCGTCTTTTCAGCTATTTTGCTCTCGGCCGGGATGCTCAGGCATGTTTTCAGCCATTTTGCTTTTTGTTTCATAAAAACAACTCGTTGAAAGTCATGACAAGACATGCTGTGGATGAATATTATCTTTATTGATCATGAATATAAACTAATACATACGTTATCGAAGAATATTTGTCCTTTGTCGATTGTGAACGTTGGTTCCTTGTGGCTTGCATATCTGTTTTTCTTGAGTTGCTTTTATGCGTAGAATCTTCTTAGTTGGCTAATGTGCCATGTATTGCTGATGTGCCATGTATTGCTGACTTGTATGTGCCTGGTCCGGTGACTTTTGTGACAATAAACGGGCCTTCCCATGGACTGAGCAGCTTATGTCGTCTGTCAGTCTTTTGTATCCTTCTTAGCACTAAGTCTCTGACTTGTAATGATCGAGGATGGGTACTCTTGTTGTAGTGTCGTCTTAAACCTTGTAGGTATCTGGCTGATTGGAGGGTAGCATTTATTCTAACTTCTTCTGAGCTGTCGAGTTCTAATCTTCTTATGTGTTCTGCTTCTCCTTCATCGTATTGTTCTATCTTTGGTGATGTCCAGATCAAGTCGGCAGGCAGTACGGCCTCTGACCCGTAAACTAGGAAGAAGGGTGAGTAGCCTGTTGCTCTGCTTATTTGAGTTTGTAGGCCCCATACTACTTTCGGTAATTCTTCAATCCATTTGGACCCATAGTCCACTAGTTCTTCGTATAACCTTGGTTTTAATCTGGCTAGTATGAGTCTATTAGCCCTTTCTACTTGTCCGTTGGCTTCTGGATATGCAACAAACGCATAGTCTATACTAAAACCACAGTCTTGTGCCCAGCTTTTGAATTCTATAGCTGTGAAGGGGGAGCCTAGATCTGTGATGATTCGATTGGGCATGCCGAAGTGGTGCGTAATGTCTTGGATGAACTCGACTACTTTGGTTGTGCTATACTTTGCGAGTGGTTTGTACTCAATCCACTTGGTGAACTTATCGATTGCTACAAAGATGTACTCGAAGCCATCTTTTGCTTTCTTCAGGGGTCCTACTTGATCTAGCCCCCAGCAGGAAAAAGGCCAAGCGGGTGGAATGCAGATAAGATTGTGAGCTGGTACATGGACTTGTCTTGCAAACATTTGGCAACATTTGCATTTTCTGACAAGTTCTTCTGCGTCTTTCAAAGCGGTTGGCCAGTAGAATCTGGTGCGAAATGCTTTGCAAACCAGTGTCCTTGAGGCGGCATGATTTCCACAACAACCTGAGTGTATTTCGTCTAGGATCTCTTTGCCTTCTTCAAATGAGACACATTTTAGGAGTACTCCTAATGATGCTGCTCTTCTGTAAAGTCTATCTCCTACTAGAACGTAGTTTTTGCTTCTGCGAACAACTTGGGTGGCTTTTGCTTTATCTGCTGGCAATTTATTTTCTTTGATATAGTCGATGAAAACTTGGCTCCATGAAGTGTTCATTACCAAGATCTGAACGCTTTTAGCCTGAATTTCATGGGTTGTTTCACCGGGTTGTTTGATAGAGGGAACTGATAGCTCTTCTATGAATACGTCGGGTGGAACCTTCGCTCTATCTGATCCGAGCTTGGCAAGGACATCTGCTGCAATGTTGGAATCGCACAGGACATGTAAAATTTCTAATCCTTGGAAATGTTTTTCAAGTTTCCGTATTTCAGCACAGTAAGCACCCATGTTTTCTTTGGTGCAATCCCAATCTTTGTTGACTTGGTTGATGACTATTGTTGAATCGCCGTATACGAGTAATCTTTTTATTCCGAGGGTAATTGCCACTCGTAGCCCATGGATGAGGGCTTCATATTCTGCTTCGTTATTTGTAGCTTGCCATAATATCTGAAGGACGTACTTGAGTTGTTTTCCTTCTGGAGAAATGAGGAGGATGCCTGCACCGGCTCCACCTAGTTTGAGTGACCCATCAAAGTACATCTTCTAGTGGTCAAGGATTGTATCTGATAAAGGCTGTTGAATCTCTGTCCACTCGGCCACAAAATCGGCAAGGGCTTGAGATTTGATTGCCTTTCGTGGGGTGAAATTGATGTTAAGAGCTCCGAGTTCGACTGCCCACTTTGATATGCGTCCCATTGCATCTCTGTTGTGTAAGATGTCTCCGAGTGGGAAGTCTGTCACTACTGTGATCTGGTGGCTTTCAAAATAGTGGTGAAGCTTGCGTGAAGTGATCAATAGGGCATAGAGTAGTTTTTGTACATGTGGGTACTGTATTTTTGATTCAGATAATACTTCGCTGATGTAGTATATGGGTCGTTGTACTTTATACACGCGTTCTTCTTCTTCTCTTTCTATGACTACTACCGTGCTGACCACAGCAGTAGTCGCCGCAATGTATAACATCATGTCTTCGTCTTTCCTTGGGGGTGTGAGAATTGGTGAGGATGTGAGGTATGCCTTAAGTTTCTTGAAGGCTTCGTCGGCCTCCTTTGTCCACTCAAACTTGTCTGTCTTCTTTAGTAGTTTAAAGAAAGGTAACCCCTTTTCGCCGAGTCTTGATATGAAACGGTTGAGGGCTGCCATGCATCCTGTTAGTTTTTGCACATCTTTGATACTTCTAGGTGGGCCCATTTCTGTTATAGCTTGAATTTGCTTGGTGCTGGCTTCAATCCCGCGCTGACTGACCAAACTCGGATGACGTTTGTTACTACTCATCAAGACCTGAAAGAGCAAAACGAGACTTTCAGAGCTCAACCATGAAGTGCTCGGGGGCTTATCGATATGGGACCCACAGGATACCCCATAAAAGAGAGAGAAGATCTAGTCTAACTAGGATTCTTCCCTTGTAATCCTAGTAGTAGTACTATTCAGTAATCCTACTAGTAACTCTCATTATAAACTGACTAGGACTCTAGCCTCCTGACTATATAAAGGAGGGTAGGGCTCCTGGATGAGGAGGACGACAATTGTACAACACAACATATCACAATTAATCCAACGCCAAGGCTAACGCCGACTAGACGTAGGGTTATTACTCGATCTACGATCGAGGGCCTGAACCAGGATAAATCAACTATCTCTTGCATTAACCATCGAGTTCTGCATACGCCGAAGCCCAAACATACTGTCCTGGGGATCCCCGGGGCAGGCTATCGGTGGTAAAACATCGATAGCTAGCGCGCCAGGTAGGGGATTCGGTGACTTTGCATCTGAGAGCTTGATGGACCTCGATAACATGATCTTCCTGACGGGATCAACTTTCATCTTCGGCTCAAGGATCTGCGAGGCAGACAACTACGACAAGCTTCAAAGCCGTCTCCTCGAAGATCCGGATCATCATGAAGAAATTCCTATTTTGACAACTACGATGGATCAGCTCACCAGAAGATTCACGTAGCTCATAATATCCGATTCAAATAAGATTTCAAGCAGAGGAAGCTGATAGCCAAGAATACCTTGATGCCGTTGAGAGGATGGAGCCTGAGGTCGAAGGTTTAGCTAGTAGGGTTGTAGATAGTCTAAATATTGACATTTCCCTTCCTGATGACAATGCCTGATCCGATTGACCAGCCCCTTGTAATATTACACTCCTCTTTCAATGAAGATTATTTATTTTTGTTGATGTATTCTTTACCTGGGTGTGGTCGAAGTTACTTGACTTGCTGAGTACTTTGTCCCGTTTTCGTCTCTGCTCTGCAAACAACTCTGTGCGTTATGCTGACGAAACCCCTTGATTTGTCAAGTACTTTTCTTTTCTTCCTCTTTTGTGATCCATCGAGTGCTTTGTCCATGCTATGACTTGTTAGATGTAAATCTTTGTGTTGACAACCTTTCGTCCGTGCTATGTAAAAACGACTCGGCACAGAATGTTGCCTTGATGAACTTCGGCATCCAAATGCTTTTTTGAGTGGCGCTTGTGCTTTTTTGTAGAAAAAGTATGTCGATGTTTTACCACCGATAGCCTGCCCCGGGGATCCCCGGGACAGTATGTTCGGGCTTCGGCGTATGCAGAACTCAACAGTTAACGCAAGAGACAGTCGATTTATCCTGGTTCAGGCCCTCTATCGTAGATCGAGTAATAACCCTACGTCCAGTTGGCGTTAGCCTTTGCGTTGGATTAATTGTGATATGTTGTGTTGTACAATTGTCGTCCTCCTCGTCCAGGAGCCCTGCCCTCCTTTATATAGTCAGGAGGCCAGAGTCCTAGTCGGTTTATAATGAGAGTTACTAGTAGGATTACTGAATAGTACTACTACTAGGATTACAAGGGAAGAATCCTAGTTAGACTAGATCTTCTCTCTCCTTTGTGGGGTATCCTGTGGGTCCCGTATCGATAAGCCCCCGAGCACTTCATGGTTGAGCTCTGAAAGTCTCGTTTTGCTCTTTTAGGTCATGATGAGTAGTAACAAACGTCATCCGAGTGCTTTCTGGAGTGAAACCTTGTAGCGCTTCTTAGGACCTTCGAGTGGTGAGTGCTTTTTTGAAGAAAAAGTATGTCCATCTGGTTGTAGCTCTTCTATGAATACACCGGGTGGAACCTTCGCTCTATCTGATCCGAGCTTGGCAAGGACATCTGCTGTAATGTTGGAATCACGCAGGACGTGTAAAATTTCTAATCCTTAGAAATGTTTTTCAAGTTTTCATATTTTAGCACAGTAAGCACCCATGTTTTCTTTGGTGCAATCCCAATCTTTGTTGACTTGGTTGATGACTACTGCTGAATCGTCGTATACGAGTAATCTTTTTATTCCGAGGGTAATTGCCACTCGTAGCCCATGGATGAGGGCTTCATATTCTGCTTCGTTATTTGTAGCTTGCCATAATATCTGAAGGACATACTTGAGTTGTTTTCGTTCTGGAGAAATGAGGAGGACTCCTGCACCGGCTCCACCTAGTTTGAGTGACCCATCAAAGTATATCTTCTAGTGGTCAAGGATTGTATCTGATAAAGGTTGTTGAATCTCTATCCACTCGGCCACAAAATCAGCAAGGGCTTGAGATTTGATTGCCTTCCGCGGGGTGAAATTGATGTTAAGAGCTCTGAGTTCGACTGCCCACTTTGATATGCGTCCCGTTGCATCTCTGTTGTGTAAGATGTCTCCAAGCGGGAAGTCTATCACTACTGTGATCTGGTGGCTTTCAAAATAGTGGCAAAGCTTGCGTGAAGTGATCAATAGGGCGTAGAGTAGTTTTTGTACATGTGGGTACCGTATTTTTGATTCAAATAATACTTCGCTGATGTAGTATATGGGTCATTGTACTTTATACACGTGTTCTTCTTCTTCTCTTTCTATGACTACTGCCATGCTGACCACAGCAGTAGTCGCCGCAATGTATAACATCATGTCTTCATCTTTCCTTGGGGGTGTGAGAATTGGTGAGGATGTGAGGTATGCCTTAAGTTTCTTGAAGGCTTCATCGGCCTCCTTTGTCCACTCAAACTTGTATGTCTTCTTTAGTAGTTTAAAGAAAGGTAACCCCTTTTCGCCGAGTCTTGATATGAAACGGTTGAGGGCCGCCATGCATTCTGTTAGTTTCTGCACATCTTTGATACTTCTAGGTGGGCCCATTTCTATTATAGATCGAATTTGCTTGGTGCTGGCTTCAATCCCGCGCTAACTGACCAAAAATCCGAGTAGTTGTCCTAAAGGAACTCCGAATACACATTTATTTGGGTTCAACTTCCATCTCCATCTCTTCAAGTTTTCAAATGTTTGCTTTAAATCTTCAATCATAGTGTCTGGGTTCTTCGTTTTCACCACTACATCATCCATGTATGCCTCTACATTTTCACCGATTTGATCCCCAAGGCAAGTTTGGATAGCTCTTTGGTATGTGGCGTCGGCGTTCTTTAGTCCAAACGACATGGTCTTGTAACAGTAAGCACCGAATGGAGTAATAAAAGATGTCTTGCTCTAGTCTTGTTCTTTTAATGCGATCTGGTGATACCCTGAATAGCAATCGAGAAAGGATAATAGTGCAGACCCTGCTGTTGAGTCGACTATCTAGTCAATGTGTGGTAGCCCAAACGGGTCTTTTGGGCAATGTTTGTTGAGATCTATATAGTCGATGCACATACGCCACTCGTCTGTGTTCTTCTTCTGCATAAGGACCGGGTTTGCTAGCCAGTCTGGATGAAGGATTTCTCTGATGAATCCGGCTGCCATCAGTTTTGTGATTTCCTTTTTAATCGCTGCCTTTTTGTCGGGTGAGAATCGTCATAGGCGTTGCTTTATAGGCTTGGAGCTTTCATTAACATCAATTCTGTGCTCAGCCAGCTCTCTTGGGACACCTGGCATGTCGGCCGGCTTCCAAGCGAAGATATCTTTGTTGTCCCGAAGAAAGTTGGTGAGCGCGCGTTCCTATTTTGCTGAGAGGTGAGCACTGATAGTTGCTGTCTTGGAGGTATCGCCAGTACCCAGGTCGATCTGCTTGATGTCGGCTTCTTTTGGTGGCGTGATGATGCTAGGCTTTTTAGCCAATATTTCTAATTCTTCTTGGCTTATCTCCGCAGTAATTGTGGCTATTTCTTTTCTACTTTGGTCATCTTGTGCTCTGGTTGCAATCTGGATTGCTTGAACATCGCAGACAAAGGCGCGTTTCAAGTCACTTCGAAGGGAAAGTACTCCATTAGGTCCTGGCATCTTGAGCAGCAAATACGGGTAATGTGGTATCGCCATGAATTTCGCTAGTGCTGGCCGTCCAAGAATCGCGTGGTATGATGACTCAAAGTCCGCCACCTCAAATTTGATGAATTCCGTACGGTAGTTTGAGGGTGTTCCAAAAGTGACTGGTAGAGTGATTTATCCGAGCAGCATGGCTGCTTTGCCAGGTACTATTCCATAAAAAGGTGTGCTTGTTGGTGTGATCATCCCGATGAGTTATAGTCCCATCTTCCTTAGTGTTTCCGAAAAGATGATGTTGAGTCTAGCTCCTCCATCGATTAATACTTTGGTGACAGTCATACCAACAATAGTTGGATCTAGAACCAGTGAATAATGGCCTGCATTTCCCATGCTAGTCCATTGGTCTTCTCTGGTAAATTGGATAGGATACTGTGACCAATTGAGATATCTTGGTGTAGCTGGTTCTGCTGTCATGATAGTTCGTAGTGCTAGTTTTTCTTGATGTTTGCTTCTGCAATCTGGAGCCCCTGAGAATATCACTGCTACCGTTCCCCTGGGTTTTTGGAATCCTTTGTCCTCGTGGTTGTCTTCATCTTTTTTCTAATTGTCCTCTTTGGTGTTCTCCTTACTATCTTTTCTTGTGTATCGATCATTGAAAGTGTAACAATTTCTGATGGTGTGCCTCCCATTAGGGTGCAATGGGCAACATATGTTTTCAATGTCATCATATCTTCTAGGTTTGGAAAACTTCTTTGATTTGTCGACCATTGCCATGGTATTGTCTGGTCTACGTTTCCTTTCTTGATGTCTGCTATTTCGATGATTTTGCTTGTTCGAGTTGTCCTGGTTGCTTCTATCCGGAAACCTCTCTCGTGTTTTTTCTTCTGCAGTAATCATCTTTTCCACTGTTCGTCTGAATTCTTCATTGTTTCTTGGATTTTCTTTGCAAAAATCTTGAAATTGCCACCTAGCCATGATTCTGTGAGAGAAAGCTTCAATTACTTCTTGTTCGGTGATGTCATGCACTTGAGCCCGTAGTTCGCCGAATCGTCGATAGTAATTTCTGATACTTTTGCCTCCCTTTTGCTTGAGTCCTTTTAGTTCTGCATGAGTGATTGGGTGTGTAATGATTCCTACAAAATTTTTACAAAAAGCTCTTTGCAAGTCCTCCCAATTTCTGATAGATCCTGGATTTAACTTGTCGAACCATTAGAGGGGCATAGTTTCTAGTGCCATGGGAAAGAACAAGGTTTTGATATCGTCGTCTCCTCCGGCTAGTTCAATTGATTGTGAATATATTCTGAGCCATTGCCTTGGTTCGGTTTTGCCATCATACTTGGAGTGGTTAGACGGTTTGAATTTGTGAGGTAATCGTACTGATGCCAACCTGTTCGCGAAACAGGGGAATCTGTCGTGCGTTCCGGCTTCTTTGAATTCAGATTCGGCACCTTCTTCTGGCCAAGTGTTGTTTTGATGGGAATAAGTCTGCGAGGCTGTCTAGGTAGGCACCCTACTCCTAGTCTTCCTTGGTTGTTCAAATTGGTGGCCTTGATTATGTTCCTTCCTACTTTCTCCGTTATGGCTTCCACTTGGCCCAAGTCTTTCAAAAGCGGACTTCCTTTGATTTTGATGTTCTTGCCTATGGGTTGTTGATCTGGCGGGTAGTCTCGATCGGGCTCTCTCTTCATGCATTCTTGGGATCATCGACCGGACCAAGTCCTGGAGCTATTCATACTTCTCTCCATGATGCGAAGTTGCCCTGAGTTCTTCTAATGCTTCTCGAATCTTATCGTAAGGCGTATTCACTGTGCGTCTTTCTTCGGCTTCTTGTTGTGATTTTCTTTTATCGTATTCAGCCAAATCTGACTCGTATCTGATCCAGGCTTCTCTGCGCTGCCTAGCGCGGTGTTGGCGCCCTTGCTTCAACTTGTTTTTCCTTTCTCTAGCCTATCTCTGACTCTCGGTTTCTCCATCATAGCCCTGGGCAAAGGGTGATATGTTGGATTCTGATTCATCTGATGACCTAACATCGGGTGCTTCTGGGGGGTTTAATGGTGACCGAGGATGTCGAACCATGAGCACTTCCCGTGCGTGAGCCGTTCTGTTATTAGTGTTAGTTTTCATACTGTCAGAGTTGCTGATGACTTCAGTAGACGCCTCGATGTCGCAGATCGAGTCTCCTTCTTGGTAAGGTAGAATAGCTGTTGTTGTTGTGCCGACTAGTTAGGTTCCGCTATCTTCAGGAATGGAACCTAGCCAGTGGATGATACAGTCTTGCGATGTTATTGTTAGCACAAGACCCTCCTGGGCTCCTGTCAGTGGTATCCCAAGCATTGGATTGAAAGACCTTTCGAACTGTCCCTAATAGGATTTTGCCGTGTTGTCGAGCCCAAATGGAAAAGAACTCGACTTTTTGAAAGAACTCTGAGGGTAATCCGAGTTGTTTTGGGTTGTGCTCTGGAATCCTGCCAAAAAAGAACTTGGTTTCTCGAAAGCACTTGGGTTAGACTTCACCTTGGATATGGAGCTTGAATTCGAGTCGGATGCGCGTAGCCGTGAAATCTTATTTGAATTGGATATTATGAGCTGCGTGAATCTTCTAGTGAGCTGATCCATCGTAGTTGTCGAAATAGGAATTTCTTCATGATGATCCGGATCTTTGAGGAGACGGCTTTGAAGCTTGCCGTAGTTGTCTGCCTCGCAGATCCATGAGCCGAAGATGAAAGTTGATCCCGTCGGGAAGATCATGTTATCAAGGTCCATCGAGCTCTCGGATGCAAAGTCGCCGAATCCCCTACCCGGTGCGCCAGCTATCGATGTTTTACCACCGATAGCCTGCCCCGGGGATCCCCGGGACAGTATGTTCGGGCTTCAGCGTATGCAGAACTCGACGGTTAATGCAAGAGACAATCAATTTATCCTAGTTCAGGCCCTCGATCATAGATCGAGTAATAACCCTACGTCCAGTCGTCGTTAGCCTTTGCGTTGGATTAATTGTCATATGTTGTGTTGTACAATTGTCGTCCTCCTCGTCCAGGAGCCCTGTCCTCCTTTATATAGTCAGGAGGCCAGAGTCCTAGTCGGTTTATAATGAGAGTTACTAGTAGGATTACTGAATAGTACTACTACTAGGATTACAAGGGAAGAATCCTAGTTAGACTAGATCTTCTCTCTCCTTTGTGGGGTATCCTGTGGGTCCCGTATCGACAGCATCTTATCTAACTTTTATTTTTGCAAGTTTTCAAATTCTTTTTAAACCACTACTTGAAAGCAATATTTTAAAGATTGAGATTTGAATTTATTTTCCAAATCACTCTTCATAAAAGTATCAATGCAACAGCATGTATGCATAAATATGTTGCTACCCTTATGTTGGATTTTAATTTTTTAAAAAAATTTACCTATGTTTTATGAGGACAAAATAATTAATAGAAATCATTTTACTCTTTTTAGAAAGTAGCTAATTTTAGGGTGTTACAATTCTACCCCCTTAAGATGAATCTCGTCCCTGAGATTTGGAGAAGAAGAACAAGGAAGAGAGGGATACTTCAACTTTATATCTTCTTCACTTTCTTGAGCGACATCATCTTGATACTCACTTTGTGTTGTATGAGAACTCATCACGTGGCCACTCTTGCAGATTCTTGTTCCATCTTATTCCAAGTCCGATCTTGTTGTTTCTCTTAATCCATTCCAATGAATCTTATTATCCACATGTTAAGCTTCCAAAAGATCTTGCTTAGCTTGAATCAGAACTTTGAATTCTATGGTTCATTTTTTATGCATTTTGAAATGTTTTACTTTTCAAAAGAAAGACTTTCAATCAAAACCAAACAAATTTTCTTTTTCAACTCCTATTGAAATAGCTTTCAAAATATGTTTTATGTTTAGAACTCAAGAAAATATTTCAACCATGTTTTGAAACTCTTTTGAATAAATGTTTTTAAGGTTTTGAAATAAACCCAACCATTTTCAAATCATTGGAAACTTAGGTAAACATACTAAGCTTTGTTTTTCAAACTCTTTTGAAAACTCGACTTTATAATCAAATCTCAGATAAAGAGTAGACAAATCAACTTAGGTTCTTTTGAAATCTGTTTCAAACAAGGGATTTTCCAGATTTTTGAAAACAAATGAAACATTTGAACTTTATTTTCAAATCATTTTGAATGAACTCTTTTAGGATTTCTGAAATCAAACCAAATCAATTTCAAAACTACTTTAGAAATAAAGAGAGTAAGTTTTCAATTTCCATTTTCTTTTGAAGTCAAACAAAAGACTTAATACACATGTTCAAGTTTGTTGTGGAATAAAACTTTTGGGGAATCAAATCAAATAATTTTCAACCCTTTCAAACCATTTTGGAAGACTCCGTTTAGAAATACACTTTTAAAATCAACTCAAACCTTTTCTTTTCAAATTTTATTTTGAAATCAAACTTATTTCTAATTCAAAGCCAAAAGTGCTCTGTTTCCAAATGCAAATTGTTGCAAACTTTTGAACCAAATTTTTCAAACTTTTGTAAAATATCTTGAAAGCATTTTGAACACCTTTCAAATAAAATTTGAAATTAAACAACTCAAATTGTTTTTTATTTCAATTGGACTTTTCCAAACAACCCATTTTAAAAACACTTTAGAGTCATTTTCAAAGTGTTTTAGAATAAAATGGTTCAAAAGTGTTTTTAGAATAACCCTTTGAAGAGTAATCGAACACATTTTACTCTTTTTGAAATTTAGTTCAAAGCAAGGTGGGTTTTCAAATCTGATTTCACTTTCAACTTTTTGAAGTTTTAGGAATAAGATACTTTCAAACTTTTTATGAATATCTATTTTTAAACTAAAACCTTGAGTGAAGCAATTCAAATCAAATTGTTTTCTTTTGAATGAGCAAAAGTGTCTTTCAAAATTCAAATCAAAACTTTTGAAATGTCTCAAATATAGTCTTTAGCAACTCTTTTTGAATCTTTTAAACTTTAATACTCTTTTCAAATCAACTCTTATTCTTTGGTGAAATACTTTTGAAATTAAGTTTCGAATACCAACTCTTGAAAATGAGAAAACAAACTTAAACCCTTTTTGAACTTAGTTCGAATCAACTTTTGAAGAAGTTTTTCAAAGTTCTTGAATCAAAAGGTTGTTAATTCATTTTCCAACATCTTTTGAAGATTCCATTTCAAGGAAAGAGCTTTAAACAGAAATCAAAACCAATTCAATTGTTTTCAAGAGTTAATCTTAGTCTTGAGCATTCTTGCAACTGTCTATATCCTAGGTACATGAAGATCAAATTCCCAACCATAGCTAGCTCGAAGATCAATCTTGACGTAGATCCAAACTCCTTGTAGTTCACTAACTCGCAACACTCTCAGCTTGGCTACCTCCCTTAAGAAGAGTTGAGATAGGGGCACCAACATCCAACATGTAACTTTCTTCAAGGTGTATTATCATCCTATGACATCTCAGAGAGCTTGTGGACATAGATAAGAATAAGAAAAATTGATCTAACTCTTGGGCATATACAGTTTGCCTTCATTTCTCCTCCTACGGACTTAACTATCACTGATTTCCTCATTGGAAGCATAGTTATCTTATGTTCTTTTACGTATGCACTAGAGATAAATGAATGTGACACACTGGGATCAAAAATCACCATAGCAGTGGCTGAGCTTACTGCAATCAATCCATAAACGACCTCCTTAGCTCCATGAGTGGTAATCATATCCACACTGTTCAATCTTCCAAGAATGTAATTCTGTTTTAACTTATTTCCATGCACCCGCTTCCCATGGACATTCTATTCTGGCTCTTGAGAGCTGACCTATTGCACTTCATCATTAGGTTACTGATACTGATTCTGATCTATACTCACAAGTAGATTCATAGGATGTGATTGATATTTTGGTTGCGTAGCAAACTAAGGATGAGTGTTCCTTAGCTGGCATTGAAGATCACATTTTCTCTTCTTCTCTTTCATCAGCTGAGTCTACGTCATCAAAGCTTGCTCTATAGTTGGGGGACTTGATAGCGATGGATTAGAAGTGGGAATATTCCTTTCAACATCTTGTGAAGCACTTCTCCTGGTAGAGGCCATCTATTTCCAACATATATGCATTAGGATTTAGTCATTCATAACATTCTTTACTATAGTTTCAAGAGATGACAAGATAGGATTGATAGTATGAAATACTAGAGAAAACCCCAACCATCGAGATATCCAATTCTTCCACATGAAAACACTAGAATGCAAGAAAACTTCATCTTGCAAACCCTTCAACTTGGCTACCCCCTTAAGATAAGGTAAAGTAAGGGACACCAAAGTATAGCTTGCATCATCTTGTGATTTTTTTGTAACTTTATAACCAAAATAGATATGAGAACGATTCTTGCAGTCACATAAGGGTATTGAAGTCTACTGTTATCCAGAATTTTCTCATGATTTATGATCATCCAAAATTAAAGATATGAACCGTTAAAGATAGGCTGCTCTAAAGATAGGATAGGGAAAATAGAAGAAAATCATAACCTAACTATTTATTTCATTAATCTTTATACCTTAGGCCTATAACTAAATGAAATTGTGGGAACACCCAACAAGATCATTGTAATCATTACAAAGATTTAAAACAATCATAAGCATAACGACAATTCAACAAGCAGTAGAGATGCACAGTTCAATCATTGTCTCAACTTGTGATACTATCGTTTTTATTACATAAAGGGCACAACTCCTATCCTTAACTAAGGATCTTAGATAGTCTAGCATAACTTCTTCATTCGTCACTCTCACAGAATGCTTCTTTCGGGTTGGGTATCACTGACACTTTTTGGTGGCAGTCCGGTAGTGATCTGACTCTAGCTACTTCCATGGTGTAATTATTGATTCTTCCATGGACAAGATTTAACATAATGTCCTTCCTATTGGCAATGATGATGCCTACTCTTAACTGGATCTTTTGTGATGTCATACTCGACGGAATTATTGCTTGGTGTTTTGTTAGCTTTTCCTTATCAAATGCAATCAAGGGTGGCATAGCTTGGTCTTCCTGTTCTCTGATGTTGGCAGTTATCTCGTTATGTTCCATCTCATAGACCAAGAGAGAAGATTCAGAATAGAGACAAGATTTTTATAACAGAACAGAGGCTGAAATGAGCATAACTTTTCGCAAATAACAAGGTTAGAGAGAAAGCAAGAACTAAGCAAAGATGAAAGCATGCTAAGACGTCCAGTTCTAACTAGGCCTGCATCCTACAGTCAGCATTGACACCCAAAAAAATTCAACTACAAATTAGCAATTAATTTTGAGCATTAATTTAACTTTCTATGCCCACTTTCCTCTCTCACTATGCACTGGCCCACATGTCAGCGCCTCCCCTTCCATTTCCTTTCTTCTCCCCGGCGCTTTCCTTTCTCCACTGCCGCCGATGGCGCTGCCCGGCAAGGAAATCCACCGTCGTCCCACATGCAAGGCAGGTGGCCAATCCCGCCCGATCTCCCCGCTCCCCTTCCTTCTATCAGCGCCTAGCCTGGCCTATAAAGCACCGCGCCGCACGACCTTCTTCTCCCATCCTCTGCTCACGTCGATCCAAAGCCGCCATTGGTGATTTCATCGGTAAAGTCACCTCCGGCCCCAATCTCTTCTCCATTGGCACCACATCATTTTGCCGCTCATCCCTTGCTATTTGTTTTAGGAATCAGTCGACATTTGGCGGCTCACCGAGCTTGCCGAAGCTCCGTCCATCATTGTTCGCCTCTGACCAGCTCCCTCCTCGTCTGGCCTACTCCCGTCGACATGGGACTCTCCGTCGGTTCCATGGTGAGGTCCTCTGTCTTTTGGTCTAGTTTCTGATGCGAGCTCGCACTGGCAATGCCTCGCCCTACCCAAGCCATGGCACACACACGCGTGACTCCAGTGAGCAAGTAGCCCGGTCGTGCGTGCTCTGTTTTGCTTGTTAGCTTGTTGACATCATCGTGACATCACTCGCATTTATCGATGTTTTTCTTTGGAAAAATAAATCTAGAAATACAACTCTAAATACACCATTGTGGACATGGTGCATGGTGGACTGCTCTCACAGCACCTCCACCGTTTCACGGCCCGCAGACTTGGTCCACAGCATAGTGTATGCACACTTTGTGTTCTAACCCCTGTACTTTTTCGTAATCGATCTACTATTTTGTGAGTCTTGTATATCTTTCAAGATAGCCCCTATCATCTATGGTTATTTCTGTTTTAGCCCAGTCAGCAACCGCAGTCAGCCCAAGCCGTGCACATTTTGTAGTTAAGACCCTTTGTTTTTGGTGAATTAACCCGCAGTTCAGTCTAGTTCAAAATAAATACAATTTAGTCCTATTTTTATTTGTTTAGGCCCCTTTAGTTTTGAGTATTGGTGCCCGTAGTCCAGTTAGCTTTTAAAACTCAAAATTAATTGGTTTAAATTCAAAAATGAGTTCAAGTTATTTACAAAAATGTCATCGAACCTTATTTCATGCGTAACTTTTATGTTTTAAGTCTGATTTGACCCGTTCGAATTACGTTAGGACCGTATTTACATTTTCTACGTGTTTATACTACTGTTAGGCATGTTTTCAATATTTAAAATTTATGGGTAGATTTAATTTATTATTTAACTAAATGAAAACTTGTTTAAATCATAACATATTCATTTTAACTCCGAAATAGTCCATTCAAGTTGTGTTGGTTTCATAATGACATGACCTACACATTAGTATCAATGTTTTCTATATTACTATTTCTAAAAAAGCATGGTTTAAATCATATATTGATTAATGATTATGCAACTAGATTTTATAAATAAAATATGATTTGTTTTACTTTAAGTTTATAATTCAAATCTAAAACTGACTTAATTCAATCTATACTATTTATAAAATATCTTATATGGATTTATATAGTTAAAATAAATGAAGCATATAGTTTTCTTTTCCATATATAAAGCAAATCTCTCGGTAGTTGTATCGTTTCAACCGTAGCTCCGGTTAGAGTGCTTCTCGTGACTGTGTGTTTGTAGCGATGCATATAATCGTATTTCAAACTCTTTACTTATTTTTTCTATGATTGGTGTACTATTCTAATATAGATGTAATTGTATGCTATGCATGTATGTGTATGGATGTTTGTGTGGTGTTCTACGATTACGTCCAGTCGGTGAGATACACATGGTGATCCAAGAAGAAGAAGGACGTTGAAGATTAAAGCTTACCGATGGATCGGCGTTTAAGGCAAGTATAGCATGGGACCATCCTTGTTACCTATTCACCTTTAATCACTTAATTCATATTGCATGTGTCTACCTTATTGCCAATAAGGATATCCTAGATATTTAATATCTTGTACCTTGATACCTTTGGGATATTGCATTGGGTAGTTTCTGCTAGTGCTTAACCAAAACTATGATCGTATAACTTGACTAATGGTATATGCAATAAACATTAAAATATGCCTTTTTAGCAACATGGAAATAAAGGGCTAGAGTGTTTAGCTACTTTGTAAATGCTTTAGATTTCTCTCCCTAATGACTTATCTATAAGTGATCATCTGGGACATACAGTACAGCTATGAGGGCTATATGGCTCTGGCTTTAGCTTAGTATGAGGACCTTTTTCTAGCTTGTTAGTGGTTACCTTTATGGCGCTAGAGGGGCTCTGACAGGTATGATCTCGGCCTGCTAAGTGGGTGTACTTTGTTAGTCACTCCTTGGAGGGGAGTTTATGCTTATTGATGGGGAAACCTTAGCGGCCCTAACTTGTTAGACAAACCTTTAAAAAGCTTTATAGTGAATCTTGTCGACCTTCCTTGGAAGTGGGTCAAGAGATTAGCTACCTCGGGCGAAAGGGTAAATCATGACTCACAGTAAAAGTGTACAACCTCTATAGAGTATAAAACTATTATAACAGTCGTGCTCACAGACACGAGCAGCCTTAGACCCTTATGGAATAGAAATGATCACTAATGGATAATTGTACTAATGATTAATTATTAATGTTATTCATTATTCATGTTTACCTGGTCATGTGTTTATGGGAATGATAAATTCTTTGCTACCCAATTGCTAAAATTATGATAATCAAAAGCTAATCATAGTTAAACCAGTGTCAGCCTTTTGAGCCTCATGAACCCCATATTATGTTGCTGAGTATGAGATGTACTTACGCTTGCTTTACTTTTCTATACTTTTGATAAAAATCTCGGATGGGTACCAGATTGTTGGTTTGGAGGAGTTAGGCTTATGGTCAACCAGTCAGTCATCCCTGTGGATTTGAAGTCTTTGCCTGAAGATCAGAGTTGTCATTTTGCTATCTATACTCTGAGGTTATCTTCCTTATGGTAATACGTTATGTATTTAAGCATTGCCTATTGATATTACCCTTATTTGTGGCTATATGTGAGATTTGACTTCCTGGGCTCACATATAGTGTGTATCTAGTTTTGTCTTTAAACCCGGGTGCTACACTCACTGACTAGTCCCGGCTACCTCTAGCAAGCTTTGGCCAAGCCGTGGCTAGAGGTAGCGAGCCATAGCCAGTCAAAGCAAGCTACAGCTAGCCATAGCCTTCCAATAGCTAGCCGCAGCTTGCCTAGACGAGCTATAGCGGCCCTCTGCCTCCAAGTTCAAACCTTTGAACCCTGTCGACGCCATCCTCAACGTCGGCAAAGCCTTTGTTTTTCATTCTTTGCTCTTTCATACTTGTCATACATGACCATTTATCTATATCTATGCTTGTGCCATGCCTTCATGCCGGTCTATCTCTTGTTGCTATGGATATGTGGTACTCCATGCCATGTTGTTGAGTTGTTGGTTCTTTGTGTGTTCATGTTGTTGCCCCTGTGGACCGAGCCTTCGAGCTGGTCGAGGGAATTGTAATTCGTTCAAACATTTTCGATCGTGGATTTGTCCTGCCATGGCTGTGATGCCAAGCGTAACTCATTCCCTCTGTAGTGCTACGATCATTAGCGATCCTATTCGGCCCTTGGATGAGGCCACTATGGACTCAATGATGGTGCGCTCCCTACCCACACCTGGCGAGCCATTCATGACCTAGTCTAGTGGGAGAACTAGAGGACGACAATCATGGGACTATGGAAGCTAACTTGTGTAGGTGAAGCTCATGGCCGTGAGTTGTCTCACCAAGACCATCGGGCTCCACCTCTTTTGCTCTTTTGTTCTCTTTTGCTCTTCTTTTCTTCCTCACCATGTCATATGCTTGTGCCACTTTGACGTAGCATTTCTATGGTTCTCACGGTGACAACCGCATCACTAAGAACCCTAGGAATAGCAAAGTGCCAATTGAGTTACACATAGGTCATGGTGCCCTATGAGTTGGTGTGGATCGAGGAACCCCATGAGATTTGTGTCGCTTCTCTTTCAACCCTCGCCCATTTCCATGGTGTGTTGGTCGAAAGAATGCAGAGACCGTTCCTCTATCTTCTTTTTCCCCTCTATCGATCCCCATTGATCTAGCAAGATGTGGATTGATCTTCTTGATCCTATTTCTTTGGTCCATGTCTATTACCATGACATGTGGATCAAAGCATCGTGGAACCAAGTCCCTTTTTGCCTGTTTGTGCCTGTTCAGTGTTCTTTGTTGTTCTCTTGATTCCATTCCTTCCATTCCCATCGATAGCTATGGCAAGTGGATCAAAGGAAGGTGAATCCCTTTTTCCTTCTTTTGGCTCTTTCATGCTCAAGCCCCTTGTATGCTTGTACCTATTTTAGACCTTAGCGCTCTCTAGGTTCTAGCGGTGACAACCGCACCGCTAAGACTCTAGGGGTGTCTTGATGCCATTTAGTTCACATAGGTCAAGGTACTCTATGAGTGGATTTGGGTGTTCATGTTCTCTTGTGTGTCGCTCCTTCCAATGCCCTATCTTTTGCCTTAGCGTGAGGATTGGAAGGAGTACCACTGCTCCTCTCTTTTCTCCTCCTGTTCCATCCTCCCTTGGTTCTCGTCAATTACAATGGCGTATGGATTGAGAGAGATCAGAACTGCTCCCTTCTCCCCCTTAGCCCGCTTTGTTCAATCCCATCCTTAGCCATGACGATTGGATCAAAGATCGAACTATCACTTCTAGTTAGCGAAACTAAGGTATGTCATGTTCTCAAAACCATGCGAGTCGACCCGATCGACCATTAGAGTGCTATCTCTACCAAGGATGTGGCATGGACAAGCCATGCTGACTTTCTCCTTTTTAAGCCTGAGGATACGGACTAACTTTGTGAGGGCTAGTCTTATTTTTTGTGGTGTTTGCTTAGGATGAGCTAGGGTCTAGGCCATTATTCTTGAAGCTGTACAGGTCGACACGATTGACCCAGGATGTACTGGCTAGGCTATGACTTGTGTTTGTGCTTAGTAAACAACCACTTCTGCCTCTTTGTCCAAAGGATCAGAAATCCTCCACGAGGGCTAAGTCTTTTTCCCTTGGTGTTCTTTTGGTGTTGTTCGATCTTTCTTAGTCTTGTTGCCCTTTTAGTGTATTGATTGCACTTTGTCTGGTTTGTTGCTCTATCGAGGTAGTTGCATCGAGGATAATGTTGATCGGACCAGAACTTGTTGGAGGAAGGAAACATGGATGGCAGCAGGACATGGAGGAGAACGATGATGAATACATGAAGGGTCTCAGAGATGACCAGTCAACAATGCCACATCCCATCCAACCTCGTAGAATCCTATTAAACATATAACAATGTAGCTGCTAGTGCTTTTACTTTTATGCAAATAATCTGTGATAGGTTGCATGGTAGAATTGCTTGAAAGCCATTACCTTGATGCAACTTTTACCCCTACACACCCACTGTTAGGATAGACGCTCGCATACTACTTACTACTTGCTTCTACTATGCATTATATCTGTGATGTGATGCTTGGTGGATGATTGTTTGTGAGTGGCTAAGGCACTTGGTGCCGATGATATGGTAATAATGTGATAACAACTTGGGGAGATCTTGGCATGTGTCTTGGGTGCGTGGTGAGGGTTGAGTCGACTGGATAGGATTATACAATGAGTCTATGGACAAGTCTTGCCAAGGGGATGCTACCTAGGCATTCCCTATGAGAGGTACCTATGGCGGGTACATGTGAGATAAGGAGGTCCCAAGGTGGAGTGTCTTCGTGGGATGAAGCCCTAGGATGGAGGTGTCATCGAGGCACGAGGTGTTGGTTGGCCCCTTTAGAAGATGTCCTGTCTGGTCCCCCTAAGGACTGGTATGTCGAGAGAACCGGATCATAGGACCCTTCATGCACACCACTCACTCCCATTCGGGTGGGAGATGGCTACCCGACCAACTAGGATGGTGCCACTACTATTGGGTTGGAAGCGGATAAATGTAGGGAGGTACGGTCATATGGCTCACACCCTCCTAAGACAATGTAGTGACCTCTGGGGGCCTAGTACTATGTCTCATAGTCTTAGTGTGCCAGTGGACTCTAGGGTGGCCCAGGGCTAAGTGATAGGGTGACATCGTAGTGGTTGGAAGGCAGTCGGTATCAGATTAGATGGGGGCCTCCGTCGATGATGGTGATCTTATGGTTCTAGGTGTACACTCTCTGCAAAGTTGATCAATCTATACGTATAGCTGCGTCCGCAGATATAGACATTCCTATGACCTACACTTCCCTTGATTAGTGAGAGGTGTCCTTTCTTCTTCTCCTCCCTAGGTTTGTTGGGCTTCGGCTATTAGCCAATAAGGCAAGGTATGAGAGGGAGTCGTCCTTGCCGCCTAGAGAGTGAGAGTGTGGTGAGATGTGTGTGATCGGATGGGTGAACGTGTGGATGAGATGGGTTAAAACTTGATGAACTATTATAAAATATCGATAAACTTGCATAGGAAACCTACAGCCATATATAGGCCTTTTGCTCTACCCTTGCATTCCACTTACCATAAAGCATATGCAAAGCATAGGGTGGGAGTTAACGGCTAGTACCAATCATACGGAAATATATTTGGCAAGTTTTGGATGTCATCTATGATGATGACAATGGAGATTAGAAGGATTAGTTGGTCTTGTTCCTACGCTCAAGTTTGGTTGAGGAGATGAAGTCTACGCCCGCTGACATTCTACGCCTACTCTGATGATTGTCCGTGAAGGAGGAGCCTTCACCCGTCGACGCGTTATGTCTACTCTAATGCTAATCTATGTGCATTTTCGCTAGTATAACATTGTACTTAGGAGTGTTACCCAGTGTTGTAATGCCTTGTAATCTTGTATTTCCATGATGTATGACTATGATATCAGCTGAATAAAGATAATGTGATATCTTGGTCTTTCTGGGTTTATCACATTATGATGTAATCTGTGGATTTTCTTTTGAGGAGATCGTGGATCGTTTCAAGCTGGCAATGGGGTGCAGCGCGGTGGGGGAAGGGCACAGCGCAACGCCGCGACAAGGGGTAGGGAGCGGTGGAGAAGGGGACACAGCGGGGCGAACAGATGAGCGGCCTAGAAATGCTTGGCCACACCGCGACAGGCGGATGAGCGGAGTGGGGAATTTTTTTAGAGGTCGGTCGCTGCGTAGGACTAGGTGCCGCATCCGATGGGACGGACTACCATGGCTGAGCGTTTCCTTACAAAATATTAATTCTTGTATCTTCTCTGGCTAACTTTTAAAAACGTCCAAATCTACTCTAGACGTTCTGACGTCACACGTCAATCATAAAATGAGTAAATCGAGGATTGATAATTTGTAGGGTTAATTAAACTTAAAAAATTACAGAATTTATTTTTCTGAAAAAGTATCCAAATATTTTTTCTATAAAAAGTATTGCTTGATCGTGTGCCCTGACTGTGGTTTGGGGAGGGCGATGAGCACATCGAAAATGATAGAAACCAAAAAAATCACATGCTTGGTTCTTATATGTTGGTTTTTGTCTTATATGTTGGTTTTTTGTTGTTTGGTTTAGTTTATTTTTTGATTTTGTGGAGGCTTCAATTGCAAAACACAAAAAAATGTGACTTAGACCTATGAAACGCCAAGAAGAGTTTGCAAAGTTTTGCCAAAATAGTTGTGGTAGCATCAATATTGGGTTCAAAATGAGAACTTCAGACAAGTTTAGAGAACTAAATATACAATTTGCAAGTATAAAAATGAAGTGAGAACTTGGAACAAGTTTGGAGAGTTAATTGTGTAATTTGTAAGTACTACGACTAGAATGAGTACTCGGGACATGTTCAGAAACTGGCGGTCAAGTATACTAAATATATAATGAGGGCATCTTCTACAAATAAACAAAAAAAGAAGACAATACCAGATTCAAATAATTTCAAACGAGATACCATAAGATATAGCATGATTTTTGGGGAAAACTAAAACTGGTTTTATTTTTTAAAGTAAAACAATTTTTAAATTAATTTCAAGCTTCTAAATCTTCTGTTGCAGCTACTGCTATCTCCCGATATAGCTGTTTGTAGAAGGTTAAGATATTTGCTCTTATATACAATTTAGCCGCTATTATTCGCCGTAGCTCGATTTAGCTTGCTATTAGCTTTTGAGAAGGGAGATCCCTAAATGTCTTAGCCTGCTATTTATAACACTGATTAATTTTCTAATATTAGAATAGATATTATGATATTTAATTACATATAATTAGCTACTAATATTAGAATAGATAGTTTTTAAAATATATATTTTAAAGTTTTTTTATAAAATATAATCAGCCTTCTCGAATATTAACATAGTTCGATTTACATTCCTCTTTGCTAACGTGGTGCAGCCAAAACCGCATAGCGATAAAACTCAAGTCAGAGGAGGTCAGCAAACTCGATCGAGGCAAATTGTACTTCGACAAAGTTGAGGGATTAAAAACTTCTTCCCACCTCATCAAATCACCGCACGGGCCGAAACAGACCAAGCAGGTGAACAGCAATGGGCTGGTAAGCCCACGCAGATGGCGTCTTCTGCAGAACGTGGTTAATCTCGCTTGTTCAAACCTCTTGGTGCCATTTGGATATTAGGATATTGGGAGTGGGATAGGAAAAGGAAAATGAATGAATGGTTAAGATTAAATGAAACATGAAGAACGGATGGTTAGGATATTGTGGGAGATATACATCCAGTATCCACAAGACAAAACATGGCATAGCCCACAAGATCAAGGCGTTCATTGTAAGGATGCAAGAAGATGTGATTTATTGTATAATACCAAATAGAATATCTTCCTTATAACCCTACCCCTTAAGAGTATATAAGGAGAGGCAAGGGTCCCTTAGTGAGTATCTACACATATCTTAATGCAATACATCGGAACACAAGATGTAGGTATTACATCATACTGACGGCCAACCATGTCTAAATCTTGTGTCTCGATGCTTGTATTACCATCTAGTTCGTATCTCGTGCACCTCCACCGATTCATCTACTACCATAGACATACCCCTCAGTAGACTGCCGACTAGATTTCATCGATAGATATAATATCTCATATTCTTATCCCCATCCAAGCTTCAGTTTGTTCTGGCCTCACCGAGGTAAGGAAGGTTCTAAAAAAACTTAACCAGCGGAATATGACAGCCCCGGTATTCTGCTTCACATAGAAGGCAACCTTTTTATGTAGGCTGAACAAATCACCAAACCCTACCCGATCCATACACAACAGCACTGTTGCCCACGTGAGACCGAACTGGTCCTAAGGCCTGCTAGGGTCCGACCGTTTGGCGCGTGACCTCGCACCGGCAGACAATTTGCGCGAGCTCCGCTCCGTTTAATCACGCCCGCCTAATGTAAGTTATTAAATTTGCGTGGGATCCACCGTGGACGCAGCAACCATATTACATCATCATTTTATACTAACTAAAAAAGTTGTAACTGCTAAACCAAATATCCAAATTAAATTTCGATTGCACCATTGTACTTTTTATAATAAATGTTTTAAAACAAGACCCCATATAAATATATTTAGATAAAAATTCATTAACGAACATTTATTTCATAAGGATAGAATATTTTCTTTTATTATTGAACAAAGGCAATGTTTTAGATTCAAAAAGCAATGTTCCGCATACACAAGAAAAATGTTCTTAATTTAGAAAAATAGTATTTCAGACTAAGAGAAAAATTATAGATTTAGGTGAAGAACAACAAAAATATAAAATATACAGACTTATAAAATAAATAAAATTACACAAATAGAGAAAATAATAAAAGAACAAACAAAGCATAAAGGAAAACAAAAATAAAAAACCACGTAAAGAGAGAAATTTAAAATAACATCACATAGATATTAATTGAACAACATGAAAATATACTATAGAATATGCCTCGTGTACTGTATGAATACTCAAAGATAATCATACAATATCACATTCATATTACATGAACATAATAAAATATAAAATAGGACGTCATGTGTATACTATATGAACATCATATGTATACTTTATACCATAGAATATAAAAAAAGCAAATGTGAAAAATAAAAGAAGTGAAAAATAACATCACATTTATATCATGTAAACATCAAAAAAATATTATAGAACATCACATGTATACTACGTGAATATCATAAAATACATCATAGAACGTCATTATATACTACATGAACATCAAATGTATACTACACGAACATCACAAAATAAATTGTAGAACATCACATGTATACAACGTGCACATCACAAAAACATTATAGAACATCACATGTATAACAAGTGAACATCACAATAAAAATCATAAAACATCACATATATATACTACATGAACATCACAAAACACCATAGAACATCATATGTATACTACATAAACATCGCAAAACACATCATAGAACATGATATGTATATACCACAAGAACATCATAAAATACATCATAGAACATCATACGTATACTATGTTAACATCACAAAACATACATCATATAGCCTCGTGTCATAGAGCATCATGGAATAAAAAAAGTAAACATGAAAAATAATTAATTAGGATAAAATAGAAAAAGAAAAAAAAACTCTATAGAAAGTATAAAGACAAAGCAAAAAGGAAAAAGAAAGAAAAACAAAAAATAATAAAACATAAGAACAAAAATAAAATAAAATAGACAAAATAGTTAATTATAGTAAAAGCAAAAAAAATAAATATAAAAATATAAAAAAATAAAAGAATAATAATAATTCACATATAACAAAAACAAAAATAAAAACAAAAAATAAATTGAAGCATGAAAAGAAAAATAATAAGAAAAAAGAAAGAACAAGAAAAATAAAGGAAAATAAAGAAAGATAAAAATAAAAATATGAATCAAAGAAAAGCATAATTAGAAAAATAAAGAAATAAACAAAGATTAAAAGAAAAAGGAGAGAAAGAATGAAACGTATCTGAGCGCTCCAATGGGCATGCGTGCTCGGCTACTTGCTCCTGATGTCGTTAATGGGCCCAGCCAAAAAGTAGAAGGAGCCCGACCCACAGTTGAAACTGCCGTACGTATATTTTGGCGCGCTGCTCCCGCTGCTCCGTACGTGAATTTTTGGCGCGCTGCCGTTCGGCGGAGTCTTTCGGTCGGCTGTTTGGACCTGAAGAATTCCCACCGGTCCTTGCTCGCTTTGGCGTGGAACAGGCGTGGAGGTCTCATCGATATTCTCCTTTTTTCTTGTTTTTGGTGTCGATACTATAGCCGCACCCATATCATTTAATCATTTGATTTGGAATCAGTGGTCAGGATTAGCTTGATAGAATTTACTTGAGTCAAATTTAGACCCTACAGGGATCTACAGAGCTAATAATTATCTTCGTGATCCAAAAGGATCCAGCTAATATCTAGCTAATTGTTACTCAACTGACAACTACCTTACTAGTTGAGCCAAACTTGCTACTATTAAGAGACTACTATTAACTAGCTAACTATTAGCGACTAATAAATTCAAATTTGGCCAAATTCTAACTGCACCATTCTTTCACAAAAACACTTAGTAAATAAAATAGGTGCAGTTTTAATATAAAATAGTTGGGATGCAGGCTGGCTTGGGCCGGCGTGGGCTGTAAGCGGCTAGCAACTTCGACCAGTGAAAGGAAAAGGCCAGGCCAAGAGGGACGAGGGGTTTCGACCCGACAAGGAGTGAGCAGCGAGCTGAAAAGAAAAAGGATAGAGAAAAAAGGTTTGTGGGCTGGGTAAAATGATTTTTTGGCCCAAACAGAGAGAATAGGTTTTTTAACTTTTTATAAACTTTAAAACTTTATTTTGAAAATCATTTAACTATTTGAGTTTTCAAAACTTTCCACTTTTAAACACTTTTAAAATAAGATTTAAATTTGTTTTTCAAACAAAACTTATATTTTATTTTGAAAGTAATGCAAGCAGCGTGAATGCAACAATATATCAGATTGATTTTTCTAAAAACATTAAGTTCAGATTGCACTGTTTAAATTGTAAAACCCTAATTAAATCTTGGAAAATTTTATGAAAAATGTTGCATCATTTACTTTATTAGGTGTATTGTACTCACAATCCAAAAATTCAATTTCAGGGTGTGACATGGACTAAACTAGAAAATGCTTTTCCAGGAGCAACTATTTCTAGTATAATTTTCGCAGCACCTTAGACCTTTCTTTTGGCTTTTTAGCTTTTGATTTTTTCCAAGATGGAAGGAAATAGAGAGAAGTTTTCACAACTGCTTCAGGTGAGATAGAGGAATGAAATCGGCTTCGTAGTTATTTAAACCAAAATAGCTAACAATGTTTCCACAATATATAACTGATAACAACTTTCTTGAGCTCACAACTCAAACTTTCCATTACTCGCTGAACCAAACAACCCTTATTAATCCTACAGGTAGTTTTTTATAATAAACTTAGCGAACTTTGACCAATGCTACACCTAAGATTACATTCTTCTTAGAACGAAGGGAGTATATCAAGTCATCGACTTGGCACGGGCGCTCATATTTTTCTGGATTTATTCCAGGATTTAACGGCATTATGTTTTCAGTGGTAGGCGACGTACCCATCGACAGCGAAGTGTCTGTGGTGACTTTGTCATTCTCGAGACGTGTTGTTAAAGTTTTTCAGACGTGCTCATAGAGGTAGGGTTTATGTACATGAGTTCATAGGAGTGAGTATGTGTATATATTGAGCTTGTGTGTTTGTACTTTTGTAATTCAATAAAAAAAAACTAGGTATACATTGACAGACAAATATTAGCTGTACAGAGTAAGCAGTTGACTTTTTTATTTGATACAGGGTCAAAACACAAACATTTTACTTCCAAATTTTAATAATGAAGACTAGAGTAACGTCTCGTGTCGCTATGGCTAGCTTAGGTGTAACCCAGCAAAACTCTAGTTAGACATTCTTCAACAACGAACTCATATGAGCATATAAACTTAAAATGGGTAGCAAGAGAATTAAAATTAGCCTTCAACAAAGTACCTATACGGGAGACATATTTTGGGTTGTCTGAGAGGCACAACCCAAATATGGGCATCCTCTCTCCTGGAAACCTATCTGCAGAAAGGATTCTTTTTTAGGTCTTATTGTTGGAGAAGATGTCGAATAGATATTGAACCTTTTGCCTGTAGCGCTACCCAAAGGACGAATGTGTCTTGTATTTTGGGTGTTGCTGTTGGAGATAGCCTTAGAGGCTAAAATGTACACAACCATTTTAGTTGTTTCAACCTAGGTAAAACCAGATAAAAAATCTTAATGACCAAACTACTCCTAACTAAAGTTTAGTCAGAGAATCCAAACATCCCAACTAAAGTTCAGATAGCTAAACAATGGAATTTATGAGAGGTAGCATAATTGGCTAGAGGATCCAAACACCCATAACTAAAGTTTAGCTAGCTAAATTTTAGTTGGATGGATCCAAACAAGTCCTAATAGATGAATTCAAATAGTCCTTGTTAAAAAATAGCTAGCTAAAAATTAACAGTTATTAGCTATTAGGTAGCTAATTTTTAGTGCTAATGAATCCAAATAGTCCCTATTAAAAATTAGCTAGCTAAAAATTAGCAGTTATTAACTATTAGGTAGCCATTTTTAGTGCTATTTTGTAGCCACCTATTAGCAGGGGAGAGTTTGGATCCGGCTGCTAATAGGTGGTTGCATACTGAGTTGAAGGTACATAAACTATTAGCACCTTTTAGCCACTACAAGCCTTTAAATAAAACTAATAGTTAGCAACCCTTCAGCTAATAATTAGCATATTATTAGCAGGTCTATTTGGATCTATTATTACTAATTTTAGTTGTTAATTTTTATTGCTACAATGGATCAAACAGCCTCTAAACAGGCTGTTAGTACACGAAACAATTAGTAGCACAAAATTATAAATCGAGACAACCAGTTGCGCTATCAATCGTTGATTTGGGAACAGGTCATCACCACATGAGTTCTCCAAAACCAACGGTTCAGCGAAGTAGTAGTGCAGAAAAACCGCAGATGCCTGATATGAGCGTGACCGTACAAGATTACGACGACACACAAGACCAACACCGAAATTTTGTCAACCATCTTGTACGCACCCCAAGGCCCTCAACATGTGAACGGCGAACCCGGCACTTGTTCAATCGAGACAAGCTCCAAGCCACTGGTTCCAGTCGTCGCGGTCGCGGTCGCAGTCGCCGTCGCACGCCAAACCAAATTTAACACCCAAAAGTCAAGCGAGAGGGAGCCAGCGAGCAGCGGCAGCGAGGTGGTCCATCCGTCCACGTCGCGGCCCCGGCTGGTCAAAAGATCGCGCGCGCATCGCTGACCGATCGACCGGCCCGCACCCACCTCCCTCACCTGCCACTGCCATTCTCACGCACACGCACCGGCGCGCGTCCGCTGTCCGCAACCCGTCCCGTTGTACTGCAGGGCCGAACCTTGCCTGCCTTTTGTACTGCCCGGACCCGGATACGATCATACGAAGCGCAGGCGCAGTACACCGCCTGGTTTTGAGCGGCTGCCGCCGTTGCTTTGTATAAAAGGGCCGCCGTGCCATTCCACCGTCTCGCGGCTCTAGCCAAGTAGCCAGGGTGATCGGCGTCCGTGCTCGTCGATCAGGCGCTGCTGCTTCGGCAAGCTAGCCAGGTGAGGTCCCCGGTCCTCAGCGTGCCTGGTCTCCGCTCTCCAATCCGCGCCGAGAAATTTGATCTTTGGCTCGATTCTGGCTGTCTTGTGCGTCAGTTTCGCGTTTCCGTGTCTGCTATCGTCATAGTCCGTTCTTCTTTTTTTTGGGTGTTCCTGCCCTGCTCGAGTGATTTCTGGCGTCGGTTGCGTGGTTTTCAGTTCAGAATTCGATCTTTTCGGCCAATCGGAATCTGGGTGCCGCGTCTCCTATCATCTGCTCGTGACATGTACGTTAGCGTTTCTGGATCCGTTCTTCATCCGTCGGGGGTGCCTCCCCATCTCCCGTCCCCATGGAGAAGAAAATTTCTCATCCCCATCTCCATCAAGTGTCACGGGAAGACTTTCTCTCCATCCCCATTCTCACGGGAAATTAGTCCCCGTGGGGATCCTTATGGGCCGCAAGTATTTTATCGTCATCTACAAAGTTTACACTTCAAACTTTATTTAAGTAGCACATATATGTTCTATAGCATTTTCGCTTAATAAAAAATGGTTTAAAACCCTAAGTAATACAACAGGACTATGAAATGTAACTTTCATTTCACATTTTCGTTGATCGTTTCGACAGGAGTTAGGGTTGCAACATTGCTTATATATCATAGGTATTGGGCATTATCAGTATATGAGTCTTTGAAATCAGGTCTCCGCGGGGAGCGGGGACGGGACCTGCATACCATCCCTGCCCCCGTGATCTCCGACGAGGATAACTTCAGCCCCATTTAATCCTCCATGGTGGTAGAATTCATCCGCGGCGAGTCAGAGAACGGGCCCGTTGACATCTATAGTTCTTCATCCTTCCTTATCTTGTCTGACCCTTTTGGGAATTTCGGTTTCCATTACAAAACTGACTAAAATATCGAAGAAGAGAAGGGAGAGAGAGAGAGTGGAATGGTTTTAACAATCCGAGATTCCGAGTCCATCCAGATTCCAGCTACTCACGCCCGTGCAGCTGTCAGTCCAATGCACGAGCACATGGATGGCGCAGTGGCATCCTGCCTAGCCCTCTAGTTAGACCAACTTTGCACCTTCAAAATTTGCACAGTATAAGATTCTTCATTACATTATATTATATTAAATCTTTAGACACATACATAGAGTATTAAATATAGATAAAAAATAACTAATTATATAGTTTGATTGTACTTTACGAGACGAACGTTTTAAGCCTAATTAGTTAATGGTTGGACAATTATTACCAAATATAAACAAAATGCCACATTACCACTACAGTGCAGAGTGCTTTTTGGATGTGCAAAGTTTGGGCAACTAAACGCACCCCTAGTGTAATTTCCGTGGACAAATGAACTCACAGCTCCGCCTCCACACTGCAGCCGCCGCCGCCGCCGTCTCGGAGCTCGAGCTGCTGGTCCCCCGGGGCCCAGGCTTCGGCGCCATGGACCAGTTCCAGCGCGACCCGGCGGGCGCGCAGGAGATCGAGAAGACGCCGCCGGCCGAGCGCGCGGCGGCGCCGGACATGGAGTCGGAGCCCGCGGCGGCGCGCGTGGCGGAGCGCGTCCCGCCATGGCGCGAGCAGATCACCGCGCGCGGGATGGTGGCGGCGCTGCTCATCGGCTTCGTCTACACGGTGATCGTCATGAAGCTCAGCCTCACCACGGGGCTCACCCCGACGATGAACGTCTCCGCCGCGCTGCTCGCCTTCCTGGCGCTTCGGGGCTGGACGCGCGCCCTCGAGCGCCTAGGCATTGCCTCCCGCCCCTTCACCCGCCAGGAGAACACCGTCGTCCAGACCACCGTCGTCGCCTGCTACACCATAGGGTTCGGCGGTAAGTCGTCCATCCATCAGGCGGCCGGCTTGCCAATCGATGATGAGCCCCATCATCCCAAGCATGAAGCATCCGCCGTCGTTCTTGACCATCGTCTGAATCTGCAGGTGGGTTCGGCTCGTTCTTGCTGGGCCTGAACAAGAAGACGTACGAGCTCTCCGGGGTGAACACGCCGGGCAACGTGCCGGGGAGCTACAAGGAGCCTGCCATCGGCTGGATGACGGGATTCCTCCTCGCCGTCAGCTTCGTGGGGCTCCTCACCTTGCTTCCACTCAGAAAGGTACCAAACTCCTGTGCTCCTCTCTTTCTCTGATCTTTCCATGTCACCTTTGAGCGTTTACTATTTGATCCGCGCTTTCTGAAATTTCTATGGTTGCTGTTGCTCTCAGAACTTCTCAATTTTTCGTTTCGAAGATTTTTAGTTCAATCTTTCAGCACCAATTTTTTTCTCAATATAATAAAGTATAGTGTAAAATGCTCCGTTTTAGGGAACCCGGGTATTTTCTCTTGTTTTCACCTTTCTGAGATCGAGCTCCAAACTAAATACTTTTCAGGTGCTCGTCATTGACTACAAACTCACTTATCCAAGTGGGACTGCCACTGCGGTTCTCATAAACGGGTTCCACACACCACAAGGAGATAAAAATGCAAAGTACGCTATTTTATTTCATTTCAGACTTTCAGCCATGCTGGCGAAAGCTTCCCGACTTCCCCCAACTTGCCAACACGATAAAACTGAAAACCTGAACTATTTACCACTTTCACCGTCATGCCAGAAACCAGGTCCGTGGATTCCTCAAGTACTTCGGGATCAGCTTCCTCTGGAGCTTCTTCCAGTGGTTCTACACTGCCGGCGACAACTGCGGATTCGCTCAGTTCCCTACTTTTGGGCTCCAAGCTTTTAAACAGACGTAATCATTGTTGTCTTTTTCGTTGTTAAATTTTATATGTTTCAGTGCACAAAGGCACCAAAAGGTTCACCTCTCTGAGCCCTTTGAACCGTCAGGTTTTTCTTCGACTTCAGCCTGACGTATGTTGGCGCCGGGATGATCTGTTCGCACCTTGTCAACCTCTCGTTGCTCTTCGGCGCCATCCTTTCCTGGGGCGTAATGTGGCCACTCATCAGCAAGCAGAAGGGCAACTGGTATTCTGCAAATGCGTCTCAAAGTAGCATGTCAGGCATCTACGGGTACAAGGTACTACTAATTGGTTTAACAGTTCTTACATACTAAAACTAGCTTCAGTTCTTAACCCCATTCCCGATTGGTTCCCCGATCAGGCCTTCCTCTGTATTGCTCTTCTCGTGGGAGACGGCCTCTACAACTTTGTCAAAGTCATAGCTATCACTGTCAAGAACATACGCGAGAGATCACGTCGCAAGAACCAGAACAAAGGTAAGTAAATAAAGCGGTAAAAAAAAGATCCGATTACCTCACAGAAATATCCTTACTTACTATTAGCTGGAATTTGTACTATGTAGTGGCGGACGCGGACACCATGGCGCTTGATGACATGCAGCGCGACGAGGTGTTCAGCAGGGACAGCATCCCGACCTGGCTGTCCTACACGGGGTACGCCGCGCTCAGCCTCATCGCGGTGATCGTGATCCCGATCATGTTCCGGGAGGTGAAGTGGTACTACGTGATCTTGGCGTACGTGCTGGCGCCGGCGCTGGGGTTCTGCAACGCGTACGGCACGGGGCTGACGGACATGAACATGGGGTACAACTACGGCAAGATCGCGCTGTTCGTGCTGGCGGCGTGGGTGGGGAAAGACAACGGCGTGGTCGCGGGGCTGGTGGGTTGCGGGCTGGTGAAGCAGCTGGTGCTCATCTCCGCCGACCTGATGCACGACTTCAAGACGGGCCACCTGACGCTGACGTCGCCGCGGTCGATGCTGGTCGGCCAGGCCGTCGGCACGCTGATGGGCTGCGTCCTGGCGCCGCTCACCTTCATGCTCTTCTACAGGGCGTTCGACGTGGGCGACCCGGACGGGTACTGGAAGGCCCCCTACGCGCTCATCTACCGCAACATGGCCATCCTCGGCGTGGAGGGCTTCTCGGCGCTGCCCACACACTGCCTAGAGCTGTGCGCGGGGTTCTTCGCGTTCGCGGTGCTGGCGAACCTGGCGCGGGACCTCCTGCCGCGCCGGCTCGCGCGCTGCGTGCCGCTGCCAATGGCCATGGCGGTGCCGTTCCTCGTGGGCGCCAGCTTCGCCATCGACATGTGCGTGGGGAGCCTCGTGGTGTTCGCGTGGCACAAGCTCGACAGTAAGAAGGCCGCGCTGCTGGTGCCCGCCGTCGCCTCGGGGCTGATCTGCGGCGACGGGATCTGGACGTTCCCGTCGTCGCTGCTCGCGCTGGCTAAGATCAAGCCGCCCATCTGCATGAAGTTCACGCCAGGAAGCTAGAGAGCATATAGGGGAATCCGTGTAGTAGAATTACAAATCAGCCTATTCTAATGTCCATATGAGCTGGTGGATCATGTACGGTATATATATATGTATATGTGTGTGTGTGTGTGTGTGTGAAATGGAAATGTGAAGGATGACAAGATGAATTGCTTGTTGTCTAGTGCTCCTAGCATATAGTAGAGCATTAATAAAACTTACACAAACTGTTACTGCAACTAGCTGTGTGTTTCTTGACGCGACCGAGTGCCACAATTCCCCAACTCTTCCGCTTCAGTGGAGCAGCTTCACTCAGCGGCACCGTTTGCTATCCTCTGGAACTTGGAAGAGAGAATTGGGCACGGCGTTTCCGTGCGCCGTGCATGCCAGAGCCAGTACGCGGCCGCCTAACCCGTCGGCATCAACGATGCTCCCTTCCACCGCCACGGTTCGCTCAATTTGCCCAACGGTTCCTCAGTTGGCACCACAGGCTGTGGTTGTGGGGTGCGGCACCTCCCGCCTTTTTTTTCCCGTTTGGTGCCTCACTCTCCGCCACTACCTCGAGGTTCCAAACGGAAACGGACCAAAGAACTCGCCGACAATTTGACACATTGAATCGATGCTTTGCTGAAGAATGCATGCCGTACGCTTCCAAAAGGGTGGCCGGCGTGACTCGTCTCTGTCGTTACTTTGTTCTCGGAACAGACGTCCCCGAGCTTGCCTCTCACAGTCTTCACTGCTTAACTGAAACAAGAGGGCACGGACATCTGTCGACTGAGAGTGCATTTCATGTTTCAGTGTAGCTGGCATCGAGCTTCCCGTCAGTAGTGAATGTTGCTGTCGTGCTATGCTCGGTGGTCGTGGTGGGATAGGCTTCACTCACTGAGCAATCGGATGGATTGGGACTCTGTACACGCGCATCGTTTTGCACTATCATGATAACGGAATAGAATCTAGATGCTACTGTATCCACTTCCATTGCACCGGCAGCGACTGAGGAGAGAAGGATCGACGATTTTTTGTTCCGTCTGTCAGCTCTACATCCACATGAAGCCGTTTGACGCCGTGCCCGTGCGTGAGGGTCACCACCACCATTGGAGCAAACAAGGAATTCGCTGCAATTTTAATGGGCTGGTTCATGAGTTTGCGCTTTTTCGTCTTTTCAGGATCCCAGTTGGGCTGAGCCCACTAAACGTACTTGCCAGGTCCATCTTGTTTTTATTTTCTTCTTTTTACAAAGGTCTTTTGTTCGTTTCCCTCGTACTTTACTTAACCCTTCAACTAAAATTCAATCAAGACTTCAAAACTTTTACCACCGATCCAAATGTTTAGTTTGGAAATATAAAAAACATATGTGTACGTACAATACTATAGAGAAGATTTTTTAGCTATGATAAAATCTTATTATAAAGACTTCTAGCAATCAATAGTTTCTAGAGGCGAGCGGTTTTGTATTGCCTCCATAGCTGATACTCCAGTGCCCACTCCTGAGATCAGGGGACCATCTTTTGCTCGTGCGTTTTTCCCCGGCTGCTATAGCAAATCACTGTGCAATACTTTGGTGGTCCAAGTAATAAAATAATGACCCCGTTCGTTTCGCTGAAAAAACAAGCCGAAACACTGTTCTAGCTGATTTGTCGTAAGAGAAAAACACTGTTCCGGCTAAAAAAAACAAGCTGAAAAGTACGGATTATAAGACAAGCGAACAGGGCCAATGCAAGCATGGGACCTTCTGGTCCATGTACCTTCATATTCCACACATTGAAGTTCACTACTCTTGTGCATATGCTCCTCTCCAAGCACTCTATGTTGGGTAAAAAATTACTCAAGCATCAAAGTTTAAACACAAGATAAAGTTGTATTCATTTCCATCCTCGTCCTGTATATGTCAGAGAGGGTATTTATAGGGGACCTAGTCCTTGTATTTTACACAAAAATGACTATTTTACCCCTAACTCAAATATTTACAACACTTTTCAACTACGAGGGCGAAGTGGTCTTTTTTCCCTTCTGAGTCTTCATTCTCCAACTTTTCACCTTCAATCTTCTTTTGTCTTCATATCTTGGGACTTAGTCAGTTCTCGCCCTGCTTCTTTTCTTTCTTCAAAATGTTAAGCGAAGTCAAATATTTGTCTTCGCTTGGCTTTGTTTCCTTCTTCTTTTCAGCGAAGACAAGCTCTCTCTAGCGAAGTCAAATTCCCTTTCCCGAAGTTTAAACTTTCATCTTCGCTATGCTTCTTTTCCTGCAAGCAGACTTTGTTATGAAAATTATAATTTCAACTTCAAAGTTTGGATTTAAAATGAAGACAGAAAACGACGTCCCGAACTTTGGAGTTGGCCGTTTATAGCCGTTAGACTGTGAACAGTTCTTGTTTTTTTTGAATTGCAACGTTCATATTTGACTGGCGGAAGCTGAACCGTCAGGTTTGACCCGAAGCCGTCTATATATACTTCGCTCCCTCCCCTTGTTTTTGCTGCTTTGTCGAAGATGGGGAGGTGTTGCTAAATTTTTTTCGAAGCGAAGTCGAAAAATTTAGCGGAGCCAAACTCTTTTTCGAAGACTATTTTTTCCAAGGGTAAAAGTTTTCATTCACTAAAGGTTAGTTTTAAATTTGTTTGTTTTTGTTTTCTTTCTTTCTTCTGTTGTTGTTGTTTTTAATATTTGTTTTGATGAGAAATTTCTTATTTTCTGGATGTCTGATCAAGAGAAGAATACTTCTGCAAACTCTCCAGTTGAATCTAATCAATTTGACTTGGGTGAAGATTTATTGGATGTTTCTGCGTCTGAGTCCAAGTTAGTTGGTGATGACACGAAGTCTTTGAAGTTTGGCTAAACTTTGATGGATGATAAAGAGTTAGATTGGATGGTGGAGAGGGCGTCTGTTCGTTTGCCTGTAAATGAAGTAGTTCCTGATCCGAAACCTCATGAATGTGTGGTTTTTCGAGATCAATTTACAGCTGGACTTCGTATGCCATGTCAAGACTTTCTTGAAGAACTTCTGAAGGCATATAATATAGAAATGCATCATCTAACTCCTAATGGAATTGCGAAGATTGCTCTTTTTATTTGGGCAATAAAGTCTCAAGATGTAAACTTGGATATCAGGGCTTTTTGTGTTCTTTATGAGATGCATACTCAGTTTAGGAGTAAGAATGTGGATGGGAAAACTATTATTAAGTACTTTGGTTGCTGCAGTTTTAAACCTGCTCGAGGTGCTAAGCAAATTTCTCCAGCTTCCAAGAATAAATGGGTTGAAAATTGGTATCGGTATTGGTTTTATCATACGGTTCCAATGGTCGAAGAAAAGGATGAGTCAAGGAAAATTGTGAAGCGCCATCCATTGGCAAAATTATTCTTCCAATTGAGTGGATCTTTTTCCCGCCGAATCCATAAAGTGGGTGCTCAGCTCTTACTAACATTTTGCGATCAATTTTCATGGCGTCAGTTGTTGATGTGAATATAATGTCAGCGGAGCTGTCTTCATCAACCAATATTTTTTAGGCTGCCCAACCATCAATGTTTGCTTCGATTACCATAGCATCCATATGTGGGTAATCTTTCAACTGAAGGTCTTCTTCTAAAAATATGATTGACAGATGGGACCATCTTGTTTTCTTGTATGGGTCTTCCATTAAAATTGAATTTACTCTTCGAAAGTAATTTCTTCTTTGACTGTTATTTTCATGGACCATGATATTTTCTCCCATGATCATTAGTATTCTTCCTCTACTAGGGTTGATTGCATTATTGTTCATTGCTGAAATTGATGGGGAGTTATTTCTTGCTTGGCTTAGCTGTTTTGTGGGTTGTTGTTTGCCACGGAAGCTTCGAGTTGTGCTAATTGAACATTGAATTGCTGAGATTGATTTTGTCTCCATTGACTTTGTATGGAATGGTACATTGCTAGGGGTTCATAGCTGTGTGCGGAAGGTGGCCTTAGAAGTAGTGCTTGGGTATGTCCATAATGCATTGGGTAATAAGTTTGATGTGAGATTTGTTATTCTTGCTTCACATGATTGACAACTTTTGGTTGGCTTGGTGCCATGTTTTTTTCTTGGGCTTCTTCGATGCCTTTTTTATTTTAGGACACATTTTAGATGTGTGTCTAGCCCCTTTGCCATGAATAATGCAGTACATGTCTTCAGGTTTTAAAGGTGCTCTTTCTCTTTCTCTTCCTCCTTTTCCTCTTGTGCCAAAGCCTCCTCTTTCAAATGTTCTTTCATTAAATTGACTTCGCTGGTTATATTGATTTTGGTGAGCATAATCACTTTTGGCTGTTGAATTATTGTCATTCTCAATTTGATTGACTTGATTGTGTGGTGTAAGTGGTCTTCGCTCATAGTTGTTTGGTCTTGGAGGATGGAAGTTGTTGCTTTGCTTGATTTGAGCCCTGAAGTTGTTTTCTTCTTTGATTCTTTTTCTGTAGTCATCGTTTGACTTGCAATATTTTTTAATGACTTCGTAAAGCTCAACAACTGTATTTGGTTTTTCTCGAGCAAGATGAGAAGCACATTGGCCTACTCGAAGCCCTTTAATTACGGCTATTATCACCACTTCATCTGGGATGTTTGGGATTTGTGCTTTAATTTGGATGAATCTTTTGAAATATTGACTCAGTGGCTCTTTGATTTGTTGCTTGCAATTGAACAGATCTATGTCTGTGAGGTCAGCTGGTTGAAATCCTTAAAAGTCAACACGCAAGTTTGCTTTAAGTTGATCCCATGAATGTATGGATTTTGCTTTTAGCGAAGAGTACCATTGTTGTGCTGGTCTTTTAACTACCATGACAAGAGATTTTGCCAACGTATTTTCATCGCCGCCTCCAAAAATTAATGCGGCTCTAAAACTCATCAAAAATTGCCTTGGGTCAGATTGGCCATCGAAAGTTGGTATCATGTTAAATTTGTACCCCAAAGGCCATTGTGCTAGCTGCAAGTTTGTTGACAGGGGAGAGCTTGTGTCAATTGATATAAATAACTTTTGGGGTTCTTTTCTTGAGAGGCTTTCATTGCTGAATTTGGTTCTTCTAAATTTATGACTTTGTGGCTAGCGCTTTGAAGTTGTTCATTCAATTCACGAAGGGTGGCTTCGGCTTTTTCTATTCTTTGTTTGAGAGACTTTTCCCTTGCTCTCGCGTGACATTCTTCAAGTTCTTTTTTCTTTCTCAGCACTTGTTCTTCTAATTCTTTAAGTCTTTGTTCTTCGGCTTTGCTTGCCTTTGAAGAGCTTGGGTCTTAGGGTACATCTTTTTTCAAGACTTTGGTCTTTGACTGCTGGTGGGTCATCTTTGGTTACCCTAGTGGTAACTTTCTTGTTAGGTCTGCCGAATAGCTTCGCGTGGTCGTGGGAGTTTTTGAGCAAACACAAACGGTGGGTGCTAGATGTTGGGTAAAAAATTACTCAAGAATCAAAGTTTAAACACAAGACAAAATTGTATTCATTTTTATCCTCGTCTTGTACATGTCAGAGGAGGTATTTATAGGGGACATAGTCTTCGTATTTTACACAAAATGACTATTTTACCCCTAACTCAAATATTTACAACCCTTTTCAACTACAAGGGCGAAGTGGTCTTTTTTTCCCTTCTGAGTCTTCATTCTTCAACTTTTGACCGTCAATCTTCTTTGTGCCTTCGTATTTTGGGACTTAGTCAGTTCTTGACCTGCTTCTTTTGTCTTTGAAATGTGGAGCGAAGTCAAATATTTGTCTTCACTTGGCTTTGTTTCCTTCTTTTCAGTGAAGACAAGCTCTCTCTAGCGAAGTCAAATTCTCTTTCGCGAAGTTTAAACTTTCATCTTCGCTATGCTTTTTTTTCTGCAAGCAGACTTTGTTATGAAAATTATAATTTCAACTTCAAAGTTTCATGGGCTAAGTTTTTCTGGCGAAGTTAAATCCCCAACACTCTACAAAATGAGGGTTCTCAAGGGGTCGCCTTTGCGATGAGTGTACTGTGCTATAAATCTGTAAGTCTATAATGCTATCAATTAAGTGTTTAAGCCCCTTACAAAGACATGAAAGAATCAGAGAGCAGTCTAGCGTGGAAGGAAGGTTCGGTTACGTGTTGATTAGTAAGGAAAGTGCCCTTGTGGTGTTTATATAGGCGCTGATTGACATTGGAAGCACCTCTTTAGTGGTGTTTACCTATCACGTTCACGCACAGTAGTAGATCAGAGGGGATAACACATGAGATAAGGATTTATATCGTGCGGCACCCTGCTGGCTGGGGATCGAAACCCATCGGGGGCAATTTATGCTGTTCGGAGAAAAAAAAACCCTCGCTTGCCTTGCGTTTCCCAAAGCACAGTTTGCGGACCGGCCCACTCACAAGGTTACAGGCTTCTGTATGCGGGCAAGGTATGGGGTTTGGGGGGTTTTCTCGACCTATGTGAGAGATCTCCTTCTTAAAGCGCAAAGCTCCAGAGCTGTCTAACCATATGAGGGTCGAGTTTTTTTATGATTTAGGTACAGATTATTCTACGGCCAGAGTGTATCATGAGTGTTTATTGCTTGAGCACCATATGCTGGTGTGGTCGGTTGGGAAAAGAGAATCGCAACTATACGTCTATGCATTGATGATATATCCAAGGTGCTAGTAAGGGGCTTCCTTCGTACCTCTCCTTATATAGTCTGGGATAAAACAAATAGAGTTTCGACCGGTTTACATATAATTTCCTAGTCGAAATAACCTAATAAGTCACACTTCTCTCATTTAAAAAAACTTAATAAAAAATACATCTACACCATCAAATTGATTTTATTAATTCTTTCATAAAAAATGTTTTAATGCATGTTGTTTATAGATATTTTTTTTCTAAAAAAACGTTTGTTAAAATTACGGTTTTTGGACGCCCTGTTCCCATCCGGATGCATCCAACCATCCACATAGACAAAGCACTCCGCACGCTCGCTCTGCTCACCTCATGTCGCCCGCTCCCGCCTGCGCCACACGCCCTCGCCTGCGCAAACTCGCCCCGCTCGCTATAGTGTATCGACGGCGTCGAGGTGCAGAGCCACGACACCGTCTTCATCGCCAAGTTCTTCGGCCGCACCAGCCTCATGTTCTTCCACACCACCGTCCCCGAGCGGCAGCGCCTAGGCCTGCCACGGCCGACTCCACTATGGCGGGCACCTCCATCCGCCTGCCGTGGCCGCCTCCACTGCGCCGGGCGCCTCGACCGCATCGGGTGACGCCATCTGCTGTCGCGGCCATCTCCACCGCGTCAGTTCGCCACGCCACCCGTTGCGCTAAAAAGGCATGTTGCCAACGTATGTTTTAGATGTTTCAGAGGTATGTTGCAAAGGTTTTATACGGATGTTGCAAAACTAGATTGAGATGTTGCATATGTTGCAATAGTTTGTACACGTATGTTGCAAGTGTATGTTTCCAATCTTTCATCTGTTTTTTAGATGTATGTTGCATGTGTGTTTATCTGGACATTGCATATGTTTCACACATATGTTGCAAGTGTTTTATCTAGATATTGCGTGTGTGTTGCAATAGTTTTCAAATGTTTTTACAAGTGTTTTAGACACATGTTTCAAGTATTTCATTAATCTTCTTTTGTATGTTGAAAGCATTGAAAATGAATGTTTCAAAAATAAATCGGGTGTTTGCACATTTTTTTTCTCGAATACGCACGAGTGTGCATATCATTGTATTAGAAGAAAGAGTTTATAATACAATACACCTCCCGGCCGTTAGTTTTTGTGCACGCTACATTATGAAATAAAAACATTCCTGATCCATGATCCATGGCTATCTTGACGACGTCCTAGCCCTGCGCCAGCACACGTAGCCCGCCTACTCCGGCCTGAATCCAGTGGTCGACTTCGGCCTTGATGATGTGCAGTAGGTCGCCGACAGTCGATGTCGACTCCCGAAAACATCTTGCGTTCCGTTCCTTCCATAGTTGCCAGGAGACGAGGGTGAAGAGGGAGTCCATGCCGTTTCGCCGATCGCCGTTGAACACTGACCTCAACCGGCCCAAGCACCTCATCTTTAGGTGTTTCCTGAGGGCGTTCTCTGCCTCTGATAGATGTCGCCGCTCCTGCGCGCAGTCTAGCCGAAGCACCAGCTCCCTGGCCATTAGGAGTTGTGTTTTGATCTAACCAATTATGGTCTCCAACTAGCTCTGCAGTTGGCGCACCAAGTTCCTGAGCATCAGGTCAAGCCGTGCCAATGGGTCGCATGCAACCGTGGGCCGCTTCCAAGCCTGAATGATGAATTCGTCGTAATCCTCGAACTTGGGCCAAAACACCTCAAAATGGAACCGGGCCTTGCTCATCTGGCCCATGTTTGTCTGTAGAAGTAAGGCGCAGTGGTTGGAAGCTTCTGAACCCAGTCCACGCAGATGCGTGTTAGGGAACAAGGTGTCCCAATCCAAGGAGACGAGGACTCTGTCTAGGCGGACGAGTGTTGGGTTCTCACGTTCGTTGCTCCAAGTGAAGCACCTCCCATGGAGTTGGAGTCCTACAGCTCAAGCACGGCCATCGTTCACCTGAATCTTCTCAAGTTGGCTTTGTCCACCTTGTCATTGCTCTTGTCGGCTTCGTTGAGGATGAGGTTGAAGTCCCCTGTCAGCGCCCATGGTCCGGGGCATGCATCCCTGATAGCCTCCAGTTCTTCAAGGAAGAGAACTTTGTCTCTATCCTCATCAGGTTGGCGTCCTGTGATGAGGATGCCACCATGAGTTTCTGACATTGGTAAGTAGGCAAACTCCGAAAACGCAATGCCCAACATCGACAGGACCATTGTATGAGGTATTACATCGAGCTTGGTTTCTTGAAGGCACATGATGGATGGCCTTATGTCATCAACCAGCGTACGTACTGCATCCCGCCGCGCTTGCGCGTTGAGGCCACGCACGTTCCATGACAATGCGGTTGTGTTATCCATAGAAACAGGAACAACCAGTTGGTGTGGGGCCTAAGTTTAGGCCGCCACAGCGAGTGGTCGGCGAGTCATCTTGCCGACGCATGTTATGTTTGCCGGGAAGAGCTCATCCATGGCCTCGCCCTCCTGATCCATCATTTTCTTGCTGAAGAATGCATCGAAGTTTCGCCTTTCCCTAGAGGAGGGTTGGGTGCTCGGATGCGTGAAGCCCATTGAAAGCATCTAGGCCCCAAGTTGGGTTTCAGTGATTAATGACAATACAAGATTACTATGACTAACATGTGTTTTGCAGAGATAAGTAAGTTAGGTCATAGTAATGGAGATCAATTGGACAATCAAGGTTATCATGCCCCTACGATGAAAATCATTTCGGTTTTCAAAGGATGGATGACAAGGTTAAGGATGACTAGTTCTAAGTGTCGATTGAAGTTGAAGTGACACTTAGAGTAGTTTAGGACTTTATTTTTCCTTTGGCCGTACTATTAAGGGGGGTATGGACGGGTAGCTTGACCTAGGTGAGTCTAGTGAGTTAGGTGTGGTGCACACTTGTTAAAACTAGCTCTAGGTAGCTCCTATGAATGCCTAAGATCCTTTGGAGCAAACTTCATTCACATATGTTCGAGAGTTGAAAGTGAATGGAGGGTCAAATGCTGACCGGAAGCTGGCCCCGGTGCGACCGGACGCTGGCCGCATGGTCCGGTCAGTTCATTTGATCAACAGACTGCGTTCGGTGCGACCGGACGCTGGAGAGGTCAAGTGACCGGACGCTGAAAGACATCGTCCGGTCGACTCCAGTAAGGTTCCAGAGAAGGGAATCTGCGACCGGACGCGTCCGGTCAGTACTGACCGGACCCTGAGGGTTCAGCGTCCGATCGAGTCCAGTAAGGTTTCAGTAAGGGTTTAATGCGACCGGACGCGTCCGGTCAGTGGTGACCGGACCCTGCCAGCGTCCGGTCAATACATTTTCACTGGTTCGTGGGTTGAACTGACCGGAGCGTCCGGTCAGTACGACCGGAGCGTCCGGTCACCCCGCAGAAGCTCATAACGGTTCGTTTTTCAGGCTGCCTTATAAATAGAAGCTCCACTCGTGTGTGGAGTTACTTTTGCTCATTCCAACAGCTGAGAAACACATTTGTGAGTGCCAAGAAGAGCAAGGTCCTAGTGAGGTGATTGAGATTTGAGAATCCAAGAGAGTAGCCTTATTAGTGAATCAAGAGTAGTCAAGTGTGCATCCATCTTCTCATTGGGCTTCGCGTGGTCAAGTGAGAGTCGTGCTTGTTACTCTTGGTGATCGCCATCACCTAGACGGCTTGGTGGTGATTGGGAGCTTGGTGATCACCCGGCGGAGTTTGTGGGTGACCCAACTCAAGTTGGGAGCGGCTTTGGGTGATTCGCCGCGACGGAGTGTCGAATAATCAACCCGTAGAGAGCACTTAATCCTTGCGCGGATCAAGAGGGAGCTACACCTTTGCGCGGGTGCTCCAACGAGGACTAGTGGGGAGTGGCGACTCTCCGATACCTCGGCAAAACATCGCCGCGTTCCTCTCTCTCTATTTACTTTGAGCATTTACTTTGAGCAATTCAATACTTGTTCTTACATTCATAGAATTGCCTTGCTAGAGTAAGTTTGGAATATATGTTGTAAGTCCATTGTGCGTTAGATTAATAGAATCATTTTTCTAGGCACAAGGGGTTAATTGGGCTAACCGTAGGATTTAATTATTGTAATAAAATTTAGAATTAGCCCAATTCTCCTCCTCTTAAGCATCTTGATCCTTTCACCCATCTTCTTTATGAGGATCACTTCCCCCCTCTTGGACACTGGGATGTGTCCCATCTGTTGAGCCACGATGCGACGGCTCCGGATAGGAATGGGCGCCTTCTTGGCCGGTGGCATTTGCTTTGGCGGCGATTTGATGAGGGGGATTCGCTGCTTCTTTTGAACGTCATTCGCGAACTTTGATAGGCGACGGGCCGCTTCCGCGCTTGGCGTGGTGGCCTGGCTATCGATCGCCGCTGCCAGGGTCGTGGGCGTCCCCATAGCCTGGTTGGATTCGGGCGTCTGCACCCCAGGGGCCGGAGACCTGGCGGATGTCTGCACGTCGCACGTAGCAGCCAATACTTCTCCCGTGGTCGTGACATGCGCGGTTGCCGCGCCAGCTTCTAGTACATGGGATGTCTGTGGGAATTGGGAGGGGCACGAGCAGTCCCCGCACAAACACGCGACACGGGCCCTTGTGTGGATGCGTGAAACGGAGGCGTAGAAATGGACTGTAGCTGCGGACGACCGTCTGGACCGTCCGGCGCTAGCTGTGCTGTTAAAATTAACTTAGAACGAACGAAAGAAGAAGGAAGGATTATAATTATAAAACAATGGCTTGCTTGATTCCGGAGTGCTTTTGTCGAGATGCGTCATGGGCATATTCTAATGGAATCGTATGAACGTATCCCGTTCCTTTGAAAGCAACCGCACATGAGAAAAGTAGAAAACCAAATCGCCTGTCGTCCTCCCCACACGATACATACACACATACAGGGCACTGTACACAAGTATGTTCATCTATCCTCGTGACCCAGTCGCTCAAAACCGAACGTCTTAGGAGCACGGGCACGGCCAGCCACGCAACTTTGTTCACCGCTGAACCAAACACGCCCCAAGCCCCATTGTCTGCTTATTAACTGTCCACTCTCACGAGGCAATACAAGTCACACACTCACACGGCCGCGCGAGGGAGGGGAGTTCGGTCGGACAGTCGGGGAGTCAGGAGTTTCAGGAGCGTCTGTCCACGTCCCGCTCCCGCAGCATGGCCAGAAAAAGCGGACGGCTTTGCGTGCGTGCATGAACCGCGCCGCCGCGCACCGGCTGGTGTGGTTTTCCGGGCAGTGATTCTTGTCGCTTGCCCATTTTGGCACTGGTGCCCGCGTGTACAAAGACCACGGCCGTGGCCCGGGTGCTCCCAAGCTCCCTGCTGCCGTCGCGTCACTGGAAGAGGGAAGTGAGGTCCGGGGCAAGTTTTCTTTTGATGAGCCGCTCTTGTCTCGTCACTATGGCGTTCGTTTCTTGTCGAGCTTCCGTTCCCAGGTAGGCAACGTCTTCTTGTTATATATATATATATATATAGTACTCCTACGCCACTAATTCCTTGAAATCATCGATGTTCGATATAGCGGGTCGATTTCACACCCCTGTTGTCCGTGTTGACTTCACTTCTTTTTTTTTTGGCTGAAAACAGAAATTAACCCCAGCCGCTCGTCCGGGCCGGGTGCGGAAGGGTGTTTCTTGCACGGAACCCAGCATCTCATTGTGTGCTGAAGTGGATTCTTCTCCCTTGCTTATTTGTTAGATTCGAGCTCTATGGCTGCAGCCTGCGTCTGGTTCCTTGCGCAGGAGCTCTCCCTTGCTTCCTGAGGAGCACTTCATACTGTGAAGCATCACCCAGGTAGGGGAATTTACATTTTTATGTTTCTTTCTTGTGAGTTATTGGCCTGTCAAAAATTGGAGATGCACTTTCTCCTTTTACCCATCACTTTCCCTCTTTTCGGCGAGCTCCACATCTCTTCCTCTGTCACTGGCTCAGTTCTGTGTTGCCCTTCTGGCTGGAGCAGGAGGAGCCGAGGTGTGGTGAGATATATTTTTTTTCTTCTTCTTCCCTCTGATGAAATTTCTCCGTTCCACTCAGAAATAAGGTCCATGAATTCTTCATAAAGTTATTTTCTTGCTCCATGGATTGCTTGCTCTCATCCTTCGAAGATCCCACTCGTGTTCATAAACTCGCCTTTGCCAGTAGAACTCACTGACACCGTACTCTTGGTCACCCACGGCCAACGGGCCAAGAACTCGCTGGCATGCGAGGCTTCCTCTTTTAATTTCACCAACACCCTCCTCCACTGTACCCGCATCCGAATCTCAATCCCCACGGGCACGAATCTGACGCTGCGAAAATCTTTCCGCCATGAAGCAGGAGCGGCGGAGGCGGCAACACCAACAGCAACACCGGCACCACAGGCCGCCGCCGCCGCGCCTCGAGCTGGCGATGGCGCACGCGTGGGACAGCGGGGGCCACGGCCACGAGCACCAGGAGGAAGCGGAGGCGGCCGTCTGCCTGTACGGCGACTCCGAGGCGGGCGAAGCGCGCGGCGCGGGGCGCGTGCCGCCGTGGCGGGACCAGCTGACGGCGCGCGGGATGGTGGCGAGCCTCGCCGTCGGCGCCATGTACAGCGTGATCGTCATGAAGTTGGCCCTCACCACGGGGCTCGTCCCCACGCTCAACGTCTCCGCCGCGCTCATCGCCTTCGTCGTCCTCCGCGGGTGGACGCAGGCGCTCGCCCGCTTTGGCGTCGCCACGCGCCCGTTCACCCGCCAGGAGAACACCGTCGTCCAGACCTGCGCCGTCGCATGCTACAGCATCGCCACTGGAGGTAAGAGACGTGCGGAGTTTTGTGATCGAATCTTCCGTTCTTGTCTGTGGTGACTGGTGACCTTGGATTGATGATGTTGCCGCAGGTGGGTTTGGCTCCTTCTTGCTTGGGCTGAACAAGAGGACCTACGAGATGGCCGGCGAGGAGACGGAAGGTAACGTGCCGGGAAGCTACAAGGAGCCCGGCATTGGCTGGATGACCGGCTTCCTCTTCGCCGTAAGCTTCGTCGGGATTGTTGCGCTGATACCTCTAAGGAAGGTCGGTAAACTGAGCTCTCTTATTTATTCCCAAGAAGTCAAGAACTGCGCGACATTACCTTTCTACCTAAATCTTGTTCCGTTCCCCATTATTGCCCGCCAAAATGTTGATCCTCTGGCAAGAAGTAAAATAAGCATTTTTTTTTGTCGTTCCACCATCCTGCTCTTTTCTTTTTTAAAAAAAGTTATCTTTGAGTACAAAACAGAATTAAAGTTCTCAAAAGAAAAGAAAATGATTTCTTGGCTGTATCCTTCCTTGGCGTCATGCACTCATGCGTGAGCCATAACATCTGTCTTGTTATCTTGTGGTTTGTGAACGTCAGCTTATTTCAGGTTTGCACAAGAGTTCCTCTCGGATTACGTATAAAAGGGGAAAAGGGACAAAAATTCTTAGAACTGTAGTTACGGATTACGTATAAGAGAGGGGAAAGGGACAAAAGTTCTCGGGATTATAGTTAGGCACTTTACTTTGGCGCAATGGGTAGTATTTCACCATTTCCACCATTTGATTGATGGTTTCCTTATTGTCGCTACTGGGCACCGTCTGCTGATTGAATTGAGTTGTTTAACCAGCTAGGTGATAGCGATGCAAAAAAAAAAAGTCCAAACCACTTGTGTTTCTCCATACTGAATGCTAGCTTTTTTTTACTTGTGGATTGAGGTATACATTGCCAAATGGAATGCATATTGTTTAGATAATGGAATAAATAGTAATGCGACTTCTGTGTCCATAGATGCATAGAGCTGCAATTGTTACATTGTTACAGCCAGACAACCAGTGTTGGCTGAATAAAAGTTAACAAGTAGTACAAGTGCACCGACACATGCATAAGTTGATAAGCTCATGCACAAAGTCGATAACTGAACATGTGTATTGTGAGCCCTTTAAAAATGGACCCAGTTCGTCTGAGCTTTTACACATGCTATTTCAAGAACTTCTGGAATTTATTAGGTTGTTTGGTGTAAGTGGATGGTGGAAATCTGCTACTGACGTTGTACCATTTCAGATCATGATAATTGACTACAAATTAACTTACCCAAGTGGTACTGCAACAGCTGTGCTTATAAATGGATTCCACACAACTCATGGAGATGCAACAGCAAAGTATGTCGTTCTCTCACATAACTCATTCCTGTAGATTCAGACAAAATTTCAATTTATTGAATTGTTTTTGTGTATGTTCACAATAGGCAGCAAGTGAATGGGTTCACAAAATACTTTGCAATCAGCTTCTTTTGGAGCTTCTTCCAGTGGTTTTACTCAGGTGGAGACAATTGTGGGTTTTCACAGTTTCCCACTTTTGGACTTAGAGCTTGGAAACAAACGTAACACAAGTCTTTTGGTTCATTAGCCGTTCAAGTTAGTTCCTGACTAATAAAAATTTCACCTGATGAGATATATGCTTCTTGGATTTCAGCTTTTTCTTCGACTTCAGTCTAACATATGTTGGTGCTGGGATGATTTGCTCCCACCTTGTTAATCTGTCTCTCCTTCTTGGTGCGCTTCTCTCATGGGGAATAATGTGGCCACTGATCAGTGATTTGAAAGGGGATTGGTATCCTGCAGATATGCCAGAGAGCAGTATGAGAAGCCTGCAAGGTTACAAGGTTTGTTAACAGTTCCATTTCATTAGTGCAAATCTATCAGTCATGTCTTACATACCTTCTCTTATTTTCTAGGCCTTCATCTGCATAGCGCTCATCTTGGGAGACGGTCTATACAATTTTGTTAAGATTGTTGCATTCACTGTTAAGAGTCTGCTTGACAGATCAAGACTGAAGAATGCAAAGAAAGGTGAATAGTCTGACTAACTCCTGTGAATATCTTTTAATTTTTTTTGTGAATATGATCTTATGTGGGTCTCATCCTATTTATAGAGGAAGACATTCCAGTGCTTGATGAAATTCAGCGCAATGAGGTTTTTACAAAAGACAGTATCCCCAATTGGCTAGCCTACTCTGGATATCTTGCACTATCAGTTGTTGCTGTGTTTGCCATTCCCTTGATGTTCCATGAGATGAAATGGTACTATGTTATCATAGCATACTTATTGGCTCCGGCATTGGGTTTCTGCAATGCCTATGGTGCTGGCCTTACTGATATCAACATGGCCTACAATTATGGAAAGGTTGCGCTCTTCATTCTTGCGGCCTGGGCTGGGAAGGACTCTGGTGTTGTTGCTGGCCTAGTGGGCTGTGGTTTGGTGAAATCACTGGTGTCAATATCCGCTGATCTGATGCATGACTTCAAGACTGGACATCTTACATTAACATCACCTAAATCAATGATTACCGCTCAGGCTATTGGCACTGCCATGGGCTGTGTCATTGGACCGCTGACATTTTTTCTGTTCTACAAGGCTTTTGACATTGGCAACCCTGATGGGTACTGGAAGGCACCATATGCTCTAATCTACCGCAATATGGCAATTCTTGGTGTCCAGGGCTTCTCTGCTCTGCCCCGACATTGTTTGCAGCTGTGCTATGGATTCTTCGGATTTGCAGTGGTAGCCAATCTGACGAGGGACCTCTTGCCACCAAAGTATGGCAAATGGGTTCCTCTACCAATGGCAATGGGGGTTCCCTTCCTAGTTGGTGCGAGCTTTGCTATCGACATGTGTGTGGGGAGCTTGATAGTCTTCATCTGGCACATGATTGACAAAAGTAAAGCATCTTTAATGGTGCCAGCAGTTGCATCTGGGTTGATATGTGGTGATGGGCTTTGGATCTTCCCTGAATCCTTGCTTGCCTTGGCCAAGATCAGTCCACCATTGTGCATGGCATTCAGGTCTTCACACTAGAGTAACAAACATACTTGACATCTAAGAACAGCTCCATGCCCAATCGGAGTAGATATTGGCATGCCAAGTTCGTCGGTAATTAGTTGCGCTGTGATACATGCAGGTAGGTAAAGGTGCAGTACCTATCAGGATGTTACCTACATATAATGATGTAACGTGGTGCCCAGTAAAATTTATCATATGCAAGATGATTCATCACATCAGAACAAATCATGGATGGATGCAAGAGCTAATAGTAGCCAAAATTTTGCACCATAGATTGAAATATTAACATGTACCCCAGTACCCCCTATAGTTTTGCAATACTATGGATCCACAAGTCGCAGTATGCAAAGCATCTTCCAAGGCCAGCTGATCCTATTGTTAATTCTCGATTTCCAGCTGCTTTTGGTAAAAGAAAAATGCAGTCAGATATATAAAAGTGGATTCGGCAAGTTTTCAGATGATGCATGACTGTGAATGGTTAGCAAACCATGTATATAAGTTGATGTATGGTTTTGCCATAACCTGGTTTAACAAGATGCAATGTAGTAAGAGGCATCTTCGTCAGGCATCTGATAGTCTGATACAATTGTAAAATCGTCTGTTCCATCCTTTTATCATAAACAAAATGCAGTCAGTAATATATCGATACAGATTCTGTGATGTTATGTTGATCTCTAATCCCAAACTGGGCTCAACGGCCCAGTTGGGCCTTTGATCAGCGCCCTGATTGGGGGCGTCCAGCCCACTATGGCTGTAGGGTCCCTGTCACACTGCGCAATAAATAGAGGTGGGGACCGGCGGCTCTGACTACGAGGTTCGCCTGAGCTATAGTTCCCCACCGAAATCCCTAATCCGATCTAGAGGGGCGCAGCCAGTGACGGGAAGCCATCAGCCGCGCTGTCGCCGCCACTACATCTACACCGAGGGGCTGCTATGTCGCCGGATTGCCTTGCAACCGCTACTGCACCGCCGCCCTTCGACTCGACACCGCCACTGGGTTATCGCCAAGCACTGCGATGGCGAGCCTATCTTCATCCAAGGTGGCCGAAGGTTTGCACCCTTCACCCCTCTCTTTCTCTCGTTCTGCTACTGCACTAGTAGATGTTCTAGGACACATGATTTTATTCAATAGCAAATAGACATGCTAGTTCTATGCCTAGAGATCCTGCTTAAGGTCTAACATGTGAATCATCAGGTGATGTGTGGCTGTGAATAGCTAGCAAAAGATGCATTATGGTTATGTATATTAAACAGGTCTCTGTGAAGAAGAAAAACTGTAGCCATTCAACAAACTCGATCCAATGACACATTGTTTACCAAAAAAAAAAATCGTCGCTGTACATTCCACGTTGCATAATCCTGTCGTTATCTCTAGTTCTCTACATCTGATCATTCCTTTTCAGAGAAAAAGTGGGACATTTGGTCCCATCAAAATCAGAAAATTTAGTGAAATCTTTGGAGGATAAGAATCTCAACCTGGCTTTTTCTCAAGGCAAACAAACGGAATGGACCCTCCAGGTTGTAGACTTGTAGCAGGGGGACCCCCCATCCCTCCCATGTTTGGCATGAGTAGCTTGGTTGACTCCATCCATTCCGCCATGATAAGGTTCTTGAAGCAGAAGTAACCCTGTAATTTATTTCCCTGTCAATTTCCAGGGGGCTCATACTTACATCATCACTAGGCCAAGTAAAGAAGACAGTAAAATAATGGTACTCAGGATATGCCTGATCACTTGGCCAGACGTGAAAGTGCCTTCTTGGCCAAAACTTCTTCGAGAAAACAATCTCGAAAGAAGGCAAGGCAAGCGTGATGCTTGCAGCCCACAGATTGTGCCGAAAACAATACAGTAAAGTGATGATCAGTTACAGTTGCCGTTTCTTCTGCTGCCCCCCTTGGTGCTTTCCGCGCGCGTCGCGGTCCAGCTGACGCTGGCGCGTGAAAGCCTGAAAGGGATGGGTCGGGCCGTCGGGGGGCATCTCGCGGCGAGAGATGCCAGTGCCAGGACCAGGAGCCCAGAACTTCCCACGCGAACCGCTCGGCGTGGATCGACGCCCATCAGACGTTTCGCTGGTGCCTTTTGCTGATTGGAGATCGGCATCATTCGGACTTTGGGACGATCACTGATGTCCTCACTGATTGGAGTGCTCCCTACTCAAAGACGTCTGAACGGCCTGAGATGCTGCTCGGTTTACTGATGGATGGATGGCGCAGGGTGTCGCGGAATCTTTGGCCCTACTAGGCTACTACTAGTAGCCTACGGTCCTAGTAGTAGTGATTTTGGTGCCATTGAAGGAGCAATAATACACTTTGTGCAGTCCAGAACTCCACTACCGGTCGAGTTTAACGGTCCAAGGCTGCCTTGATCCAGCAGCCATTGGAAAGGAAATGGGCATCCTATGCTCGGCACCGGACCCGGACCCTGGCGTATTGTCGTCTGCGCTTCTGATTCAGTTTGTCATTTGCAAAGGCTTCTGATTCAGTTGGTCGGTCGGTCTGCCTCACCGCAAAGGCTCGAGAGCTGCCAATCTGCCATGGGATCGATCATCTTCAAGGGAGGGCCACCAAGGAATGAGGCAAAGCATATTCGCGGGCCAGAACGGAATTCTCGTACATACGAGACCTAAACAAGTCGCTGCCGCTACTTGGAATACGTAAAGGCGGAGAGGGAACCGGGCCGTGCGTGTAAAATTCCTAACAGGTTCCATCAGAGCCCTCACCGGCAAAAGTTTCAGAGCATAAAAATTCTTGCCACGGCGCGCGCATACTGGCATCGTCGTTACTCCGTCGACAGACTGACGATGTAAGCCGAGCAATGATGTCGAATCTTGAGAGTAATTAACTTCCTCTGGTATGGACAAGGCTAACGATGGGGCGGTGCCGCCTTCACCGGAAAAGCAAAACGCCTGTGCAGTACGCGCGTGTGTACCATCAGTCCACCACACTGAGCCGGAAGAGTCCACGACAGCTGTAGGAGGCGAGCAACGATGTAAGGTTTTGTTTGCTTACCTCGGGTTTATATAAACAACTTAGTATATAATTGAGTGTTTATATTACTTCAAGTGGCCAACAGACATCTCAATTTGTAGGCCACCTTATATTATCCAGGCTCTCCAACTCATGTAATCTTATATGATGTTCCAGACTAGTTTATTTTCAATCTTGTATTCCACACCTATAAACTGGATTACACAATCTCACGGCCAAACCAACAGGGTCTAAGAAACGTCATCACTTCCTGTTTGGTTTATGACTAAAACTTGCCACGCCAATGATTGGTCAAGCCATAGTTTTTTCGGCAGCTGTTTGGTTCACTGCCATAACAATAACGTGCTATACTTTCTTAGCACCCTGTCCCACATGTCATGTACTCATTTTCATATCAAACTTTGACACAAGTGTGCATTTGATTTTGCTCTGTGGTAGTTACAATTTACCGAAGGTTGAATATGGCAAACTACGGCACCGACCAAACAAGCTCTTATCCTCAACACTGAAAGATTAAAGATGATTCGGCTTGTAAACTGCTGTTATCCTTCATTTAGGTGCTTTCTGCATTACGTTTTACCGGGTCAAAATGTGAATCTGAAGCTACTTACCATTTTAGGAAAGTTTCACTTAAAGTTTTCAGCTAAAACCATCAGCTCAGGAAAGCTCCTTAAGGGAATGCTATGTCGTAATTGAGTGTTTACCATCCTAATATCCAGTTTTTTTCAGAAATCGGCTTCGAAGGACATGACTTATCAACATGCTCAAGCAATGCAAAAGGAAAGCAATTGGACATATATATGGCCCCGTTTGCTTCGCTGAAAAAACAAGTCGAAACAATGTTCCAGCTAATTTGTTGTGAGAGAAAAATATGGTTCCAACTGAAAAAACAAGCTGAAAAAGTATGGATTATAAGACAAGTGAACAAGGTATACAAAAGCTATGAACACACCACACCTGTTTTGCACTTCTGCACACTAGACCACAGGTTTAATAGTGACATGAGCTCTGCTACACAACAATTTTAGCTATTTTGCATCATCTTCCGAGAAAATCTCTTTGTCAAAGGCCTTGTTTAGATACGGTCAATAAAGTTTTGGATGTCATATCGGATGTTACCTGGGGTGTCGCATGAGGTGCTCAAATACTAATAAAAAATAAATTACAGAATCCGTCAGTAAAGCACGAGACGAATTTATTAAACCTAATTAATCTGTCATTAGCACATGTGTTACTGTAGCACTTTTTTTGACAATTTATGGATTAATTAGGCTTAAAAGATTCGTCTCATAAATTAGTCGTAAACTATGCAATTAATTAACTATGTAATTAGTTATTTTTTAGTCTATATTTAATACTCTATACATGTGTCAAATATTCGATGTGACAGATAATAAAATTTTAGGCTGGAACTAAACAAGGGCAAAGAGTTGACGAGATCTTAGAACATATACTAGTTGCAGACTGATCACAGTAGTTTTCTTCCAAGGAAAAATACTGAAGCACCTGCAGCTACTTCCACAAAAAATACACCTCATAAACCTAGTAAGGAAACGCCAACCTTTTTGGCTTTTTCAGTGCCTGGCAGCTGGCTTACACAGCACCACGCTACGCAACAAGAAGCTGCCCAGCAGCGGCCAAGGTCCGAGGCAGCTCGCAGCTCTCAAGTGGAGTGGAGTGACGTGGCCAGAGAACGAAACGAAACCTCCAAAGGAAAGGGACGTCCTTTTTCACAGGTCGAGGAAGCCGGTGGTGCGCCACACGGCGTTGCGCACGCGCCGGAGGTCGCGCCCCTTGAGCGTGCGGCCGGCGCCTTCCATCACCGACGCCGCCGCCGCGGCGCGCCGCGCGGCCATCTCGTGCGGCGGCACCACGGGCTCGCCGTCGTCGTCGTCCTCGTAGTCCGCGGCCTGCATCTCCGCCTCCCGACGGCGCCTGTTCCTGTCCGCCGCGGTCATGGCCTTGGACCAGGCCGGCACAGCGACGGGCGCCGACTGGTGGTACGGCTGCGGGGCGTGCTGTCTCTCTGGGCGCGCGACGGCCGGGACGGGCGCGGTGGTGGGCGCGTGCAGGGGGTGGTCGTCGGCGAGGAGCGCGGACAGGCGGCCCATGCTGCCCGCGGGGAAGTGGCGCGACGACGTGGAGATCGGCCTCCGGAGGCTGCTGGCGGACGGGGACGGCGAGGAGGCCGCGGAGGTCGAGGACGAGGAGGTCGCGCTGCTGGAGGAGGACCAGACGACGTCGCGCTCGTCGAGCTCCAGCGGCTCCTGGACGCCGCCGTGGGCGCTGGGTGCGTCATCGGGTTGCTTGAGCAGGCCGAGGAAGCGGAGGGACGGGGAGGCGGTGGTCACCAGGCGGCGGCGGGGCGTGGACATGGCCGGCAGGCAGTGCTGCCGGGCTCAGCTCAGCTCCTTTTCGCGCCTCCCCGTGTGTCGTGGTCGCCACTGGCCCTGCGCGTCGCGGCCTCGCGGGTTTCGGCCTCTGCTTTGGGCGCGTTATTATTGGCGAGCTGCGTACGCCAGTGGTGCTCGGACTACTGGTGGCGACGGCGGGTGGGCAGTGAATTATTGAGGCGTGATGGCGACCCCCGTGTCGAGCGCTCGTGTGGTGTGCGCGCCGGGATTGTGGTGGTAGCGAGTGGTACGGTGTCTGCCGCGTGGGCCCGATATACACCTGGTGGCGTTTCGATTGCTTATAGGCCGGTTGATGTTTGGTGGCGAAGAAAAAATATTATATTATGACTGATAAGTATGGCTAACGAACAAGCTTATCCAATCTAGCTTTTTTTGAGGATTTATACCTGAAATCCGGGATCATTCATCCTGGGCAAGGGGAGCCGCTTCCCACGGAAATTGGGAAGCGCAGCGCAGGGACCGGACTGCAGGAACACGACGTTAGTTCCGTTTGGCTTGCCGAAACTTGACTGAAAAATATTGTTCTGGCTAAATTGTTGTGAGAAAAAAATATAGTTCTGACTAAAAAAACAAGTTAAATAGTATAGATTATAAGGTAAGTCGACCGGAGCCTTTGCTGGCGACGGCAGCAGGAAAGATCGACGGTGACAGATCAGTAAAAACAGAAGCCATGATGTTACTCGGTGCTGTAGGCACAAGAAAATAATCAACACGTCAAATACGTCACTGGCCGGGCAGTTCGCGGTTTGGTTTACGGTGTGCTTGCAGATAAACATATCCGTGATCGTGTCGATTAACATAGTCCAATCGATTTGTTGTATCTAAACTAACACAGTGTCTACATGCATCCGCACGAATCACGGGAGCGATTGACTGGATACCTACCACAACCAATTTTTTTTTTCCATTGGGGGCAAGCAAGAGACGGTCGGGATAATAATTAGACGTCCCACTCGGCGATCGAGTTATTAGGTCAAGTTTTGAGTAAAAAAAATTGCACTTCATGTCAATCTAATGGTGCTAGAAATCATAACCCGAGCTCACCAGATGCACTGATCAGGTCAGGTTGAGTTGGATTGGTCATGCCATCTAATGCTAATTGAACAGAAAGAAGCAAAGGGGATGGGGATGCCACATTCTCCGGCCATTGCTTGGCCTTAGGTGTGGGCACACAAGTTACCTGATTAATTTGGGATTTATGAAATTTGTTTTCAAATTTGATAACCGAAAATTTGTATTGATCGAATACCTTAAATTTCAGGTTTGGGTATTCCTAGACTACCCAAAATCTTGAAAATCGTCAAAAGTTCTGAAGAGAGAGAACTATAGCTGCAAGTTTAAGCAATATAAACAACAACTCTCATTAGAATTTTCGGACAAAAACATACAATCATTACACCATAAAATCAGTAGGCCCCAATTACATCACTATTAGCATTAGATAATAGTGCAATCAATCAATCAATTACAAATACTAAATGGCATATAGTATTACTCTATTTCGAGTTTGAGGGTCAGGTTCGAGTAACTCGGGTTCTATGCCCACCCCTACTTGGTCTAATGGGCTTGATCCTTATCGGACGCTCAAGCCGCTCAACATAGGGCCTTGCATAGAGGAAGCGGCAGGTTTATGCCTCGGCTTCTGTACGACCAATGGTAGATTGGTAGTCATGAGCCAGGGGTCATTGTCCGGTGATGATCGGAGCCCAGTAGGCAGGTCTTCGAGTAAAAGGGCAACGATGCCCGGTTCGATCAGTTGGGAATTGGGATACGCCGTGGAGGCGTGGAGGATCACAGCGACGGCGCCAGGTGCCCTCGCCATCCACGACAGCGGGATGTCGGTGGCCACGAGTCACGAGTTCCTATGGATGCGATGCAATGCAATGCGTCAATGCTTTGAGTTTTTTTTTTTTAAAGACAGATGTGCTCCGTGGGCTTACAGCACAGCAGCAGCACGTCCTGGCGTGCATGGAGCGGAATGCGTCACGACTGACGCAGCCGCCAGCCTTGATGCTCGAAGCTTGAGTCTGACTGTATTTCCATTTGCCAATTGGCCAGAAAAAGGGATTGTAACCAGGTGCATACGAAATGGGCCTCCAGCCGTCCCCGGCTTGACGGGAGGTCGGGAGCGGTCCAGACCGAAAACCATAGTACCACTAGTCCACTACCAGTATTTCAGATAGAGGCAGTCAGGCAAGGGTGCTAGACTCCGTCCTCAAACCCCAACGAAGTAGACAGAGCAAAATGGTAGTAATAGCAATTAGGAACGACCAACGAATTTCATCTTATAAGAGGAAAAACAAAGGGACCAGAAACACACACAATCCATCCCCAGAAATGACTAGCACTACAACTATCAACCAAGTGAGAATGTACATTAGGATTACCTGAAAACCACCACATGATCGAGTCCCAAAAGCAAAAAAAAAAATGTGGACCCGTACAGGAAAGAAGCTCCCAAGGGGCAAGGGCACAGCACAAGAGTTGTTAGCTGTTACATCTCACCGAGTTCTCACAGCTCTTCATGAGACGCCAGAGTTTGGCACGAAGTAACTTCTGTCGACCAATCTCAGCACTATTCCGTCAAAATATGATGGGAGGAGACACGACAGCAACACAAAGCCCGTCGATAGAGGCTCCGGCGGAGGAAGTATCATGGCATCCCCGTTCTTCTTGCTCAACATTCCAATCACGCTCAACCGCATTCCTTCTCTGATATACCTGTAGTCATGTGAGATCGTATTATTCAGTTTACAAGGGTTCAGCATACATAGTCCATAGAAAAAAGGTAAATATTCTGGATCATTTAATTACCCTTCCTCGAGACGGATAACCTGAGCTTCTTCAGAAGAAAGGTTTCTTTCTTCGAGCCAATACTTCAGAGTGGAAGATAACTCAGTGTCCCTGCTTGTTGTCACCAGAAGATTTTCATCGATCAGAGGCACAACCTTCGAGTGGTGCCCAGCTTTCACCAAGGCTCTTTTAAATGATTTTGCATCCGTTATGTAGAAATCAGCAGCAAACCTCTGCCCAACCCCACAGAATGTTTGAATAAGAAATATATCATATTTGACAACTTAAATTCTTGTATTAGGTGTTATTGTCTACAGTAATGACAGAGATTATAGATTTTTATAAACTTTAGACTTTTTGGAACTTGGAAGTCATATTAGTGAACAATATTATTTCAAACGAAATATTAAATTGCAAGTACTTGTAATATTGTTCAGCTATGCAACAAGACTCTTCAATTAATGCAACTGAGAAACTCTACCATAAAACTACTGTCAGGTGAACAACAACGTGAAGTTTGTGGTATAAAACTCCCTGTGGACCATTCCTCCGTATCTTGTAAGAAACAGAAGAATATAGGTGTTGCAATACAATATACTGGAACTGAAACTAAAGCAACAGAAAGAGACTTCGGCTATTCTATGTTTCTATTGCTAGCACTAGCATTATCATTTTGAACAAAAGGGAATGTTTCAGATGAAATTGGATTGCATTAGACTCCTGTAGGGCATGACAAAAAAAGGAGTTAACACATCAGGCCTAAGGCAGAAGATAAAGGAAAAGATCTACTTATATGTTTCATATAAAAACAGGTAAGAAAACATTGAAATTGAGAGCATATGACAACAAAGCACTATTACCTCAGCATGTGCTAATTTCCACTTGGAACATTGATTCCAAGGATTTTGTGTCATGGAACCCCATCTAGCACATTTTCTTAAAAGAGTAGATGTGTATACACAATTCTCAACCTTCTCATATGAAGAGATCAGTGAAATATCGCCACATGAAACAGACTGCATGAAAGAATGAACGGAAAATTGAGATTAGGATACTAGGAATACTGAAACTAACCCATGCGTAATTCGGTAATTGTGGCCCATACATTACAGAAAACATAAAGCACCAGTGGTACCAAAAATGTGAAATGGCAAGCTGAAACTGAATAATGAATCCAATGTAACAGCTTTTAATAGAGAAGGTACTGTGAAAAATACTCGACATAGAATTCGGATAAGGGTGGGTTCTCCCTCTCTCCCTATATATATCCCCTTTGCAAGGTAATTGCACCTATGTTTTTAAGCTGCTGTTCACAGACATCAAGTATGAGTGAATTAAATGCAGAGAAACGCAATGCAATCGCGAACACCAGCTGAATTGCAAAGCATAAATGCTGCAGTTCACAGCGGTAAGCACAATTTCTTTGACCAATTGAGTAAAATTCGTGATGAAGGAAACGTAATGCGCGTGGGAACATCAAACATACTCCGGTGATCTTGACGAGCTGGCCATCGGCCGCAACGCGGAGGCTGGAGGCCTGGAGCCCGTCCACGAACCGGCGCAGCGCGCGGCCCGACGCCGCTGCGGCGGCATTCCACAGAAGGAACGCCGCCACGGCGGCCGAGAGGAGGACGGCCACCACGAGCAGCGCGGCGCTATGCACGACGGCGAGGACGAGGGCGCCGACCCCGAGGCCCACCGCGAGCAGCGCGGCGACCGCCCACGCAGCCGCCCTCGGGAACGGCGGCGCGGGCGCCCCCGCCGCGGAGCCAGCGCCAGCGGCGGTGGCGCAGAGGTCGTTCAGGGACGCCGCCGACGCCGAGGTGGCAGCGTCGGCGTCCTCGTCGGCGGTGGCGCCGCGTCGCTTCCCGTCCTCGAGTCCCCCCGGAAGCATAGTGGCATCGGCTATTCGGCTTGGTGGTTGCGGAGGTGGGGGTGGGGGCGACTCGTCTCGGGTTTGGCCCTGCGAGTTTTGACCTTTTTGTCCTCGTTTCTCCGTGGTGGGTTTGGTATTAGCGTGCGGTTTAAGGAAACCAGCTTCGTACTTATCAGGCTGACGTGCGGGACCACGTGAGTCCTGGTCCCAGCCGTCAGCATAACAAAAGGTAAATAATGAGGTCTACGTGTACACAAGTGCATCCGTGTTACTTTTTGGAGCGAAAAGAACGCCGCACAGCTCGTCCAGCGCATGACATGTGGGTCCTTTAGTGTTGTACCACGGGCGTCAGCGACTGTTGGCGCGTCACTGGCCCGTGAGCGGAGCACGGGCACGGGCAGGACGGGATCAGGCGTTGCGTGCTCACAACACATGAGGTGGTGCGCTCACCAGTGGGACTGCCTCTGAGTGAGTGAGTGACTGACACAGAATCAGCTGCTAGATTCGTACCCGCACCGTTTGGGCAACGCACACCTGTGCCTGACGAGTGGTCCCAGGGAGGCAGGGACCCAGAGTTACGAGTTGGAGTAGTCCTAGATCAAGCCGAGGAGCTGACGTGGGAACGTGCTGAACAGAAGATTAGTTAACAGTATAAGCCCATCCAAACGCAATAATACTAGGCTATGAGTATGACAGGCGGTCAGGGGTTTAATCTAATACGGTGGAAAAATATCCATACCATTTTTATCCCTGCTAACGTCCCCAGCAGATCGGCGACTTCGCTAGCACTAAAAAAAATAAAAAAAAAACTAAGAGCCTGAACGCAGGAGTGAACTAGCCCCAGCATGGCAGTGACGGTGGATGTTTTGGAAACCGTGCGAGATAGGCGACGAAACAATCGCTAGTGACTCGTGGCACGTTCGTTTCGTCGTATTTGATCTATAAGTCATGGTTTATTAGTTAATAAATAATATTTTTTATATAAATCAGTCAACAGTATTTTCAGTTATGGCTTATAAGCTAAATAGGCTCAAATAAATAGGGCATTGTTTTTGAGACTCTTCCCTCCTCCATGTCAGATTCTCACGGTCAATTCGGCTAGCTCAAATAGGCTTGTTGGGGACGCCCTTCGTCTTCTCGAGTTCGAATCCCCGCTTCTCCCAAGACAGGCAGTGAGTGCAGACTCGGACTGCCGACTGCGGCAGCCCCGTTCGGAATTGATTGAAAAATATTGTTTTGACTAAAATATTATAAGAGAAAAATATTCAGCTAGAAAAAAAAACTACCAATCCGGATATGGGATAGGCCGAACCGGACCGACATCTACTCTGAATGAATAGTGACACACACCGACAGAAAGCGCTAGCCCATTCGTCGAAGCTGTGGCTCCGCCCGATGTCCCTCTGGCGCTCTGCAGTCTGCACAGCACTCTGCTCCATTCAAGTGCTCGCCGTACTCTGGGTCAAACCGTCCAAATGCTAAACCGTACTATAGGAGTACTGTACTGGAGATGGCCGCAGGGGTATGGCCGTATGGGTGATGCAGACGACGGCGTCACGGGAGCCTTGGATGGATTGGCAATTCTTGGACGCCGACGAGGGAGCATTGTTTTGGTCCCGCCATATATTCTGCTACAACTGGAGCACACTGCACACGACGACATCCTCTCGCGTGGCGCGAGCCGGCGTCAGCGGGTGAAGTGGTGAACGGCGATCGGGCGATGGCGAACTGGGCATCTCTTGTTTTTTCTTTTCTCTGAACTAGTAGGGGAAAAGTGGTGCGAGAATCAATCCTTGACCACAGCAAGAAACTAGGGGGAAAGTGGTGCGAGGTGGGCCCAGGGCTTCCCTTGTTCCGTTGATCTCTACTAACTTAGGCCCAACGATTAATTGGGCCCATGATTCGCGTCCTAATTGCGTCCAACCCTATCTATGGTTGGTGGGCCTCCGTCGCACAGCGCCATAAAAAGGAGATGAGGGCCGGGGCACAAGGCACGAGGTTCACCTGAGCCGCCACAAACCCCACCTACATCCTAACCCTAAGCCGATCTAGAGAGGGGGCACTGTCAGCGACGGGAAGCCGCCACCGCCGCGTCTTCACCGCCGCCTCTGCGACCGTGCCTCCACTGCGACGTCCACACCATCGCCGAACTCCAATACTACTCTACGCCTTCACCACGTCATCGACACCGACGCCATGGCCAGCTCATCTACCTCCAAGGCAACCGACGCTTTGCTAACACCACATCCCTCTCTCTCTCTCTCTCTCTCTCTCTGTTTCTAAGCACTAGTTCATGTTCTAGGGTTTACTATATCCTAAATATAAGTTTATACCCGCTAGATCTACGGCTAGTCGATCTTAAGTTCTATCATTGGTATCAGAGCATATTCTAGGTGTAGATCTAGTTCTTGAGGTAGAAATTGAGTAGAAAGTAGAAGGAGATGAATCGATTGGTTCGAATCGAGCATAAACAGTCTAACCAAACCCAAACCCTAGAAGCGAAACGGACAGAGAGGGGGAGGAACCTACCTGGTTTCTTCATCACCGTCGACGCCGTCGCGCGCGGGAAGAAGGACCCGCCGATGCCTCGTCGGCACGCGGGAAGAAAAGCCCAAGTCGTCGGCTAGCCAGCGCTCCGCGTCCACTAGCGCGGGGCTCCAAATGGCACCACCGTTGTGTCGCTCGATGGCGCCGCGCGCGGCTCTGGCCACACGCGTGCGCCGGCGAGGGGTGCCACGACGACGCCATCTCCTACATCGTGCCCGTCTCAGAGTCGTCGGCTGCGGCGGCTGTGGTGTGTAGCGCGGTGAAGAGAGAGAAGTAGAGGAAGAGAGTGAGCCATAGGGTTTGGGGGAGCGACCGGGAGGGGGTTTTGTTCCTCCAATCCTCGCGCGCGACCGTCGGATCACGATCGACGGCTCATAGCGCTCGGGCCGAATTTGGTCCAGGCGGGAGAGCAGAATCCCGGTCCAGGCACAGGTTGCGCCCTGGGATGCGGAAACGCGTAGCGCGCGAATAGGCTGTGGGCCGATTTAAGTCCCGGGCTGAATGAACAGTAGATAACAGCTTTAAGTTTTTTCTTTTTTTTCAGTAGCATATTGACAATATGTTTTATCTAGTTTTTATCTCTATAAATTTGCACCAACGTGTTTAATTTTTAGAGAGTAGATAAGTAATCAAAATGCTCCTGAAAAGTAAATAAATTGTTTTTCATGTTTCCGCTGCAAATTAGATGTTTATTATCTTCAAATTAAATCGAACCAATGGGATGATTTAATTTGAAGAGCAGTTAATTTTATTCAGTAAATTATGATATTGTTATTTTTCTGACCAACGTTGATCGTCCTGTTCGCTTGGCTGATAAGCTATGGCTGAAAGTACTGTTGACTTATTTGTTGTGAGAGAAAAATAATGTTCGTTGGCTGAAAAAGTACGGCTTATAAGCCAAGCAAACAGGGCGGATAATAGCAATATTATAATTTTGTATTCATGAGTTTTTCCAAGCATTAATTCTATTTCTGCCCAACGGTGATATAGAATTAATGTAGAATAATATTATATATTTTAATTTTGACCACCGTTAAATTAAGGCATGCAATTATTATGTCATATTTTCTCACTATCTCTGACGTTGTTTTCAGGACTCAACCCTATGGATGAAAACGGTACGGATATTTATTCGACCGTTCGTTCGACCAAACAAATATGAACACTTATCTGGATAGTTACTCGGATATCCGTAATTTTTTTCGAATACGAATAATAAAACGGATATCTTAGGCGGATATCAAATACGAATGTAATATCATCGATATCCGGCGGATATCGGATAATCCGGATAAGTATCGGATATATCCGGATATTATTAAAACGGATATTATCCGGATATTTTTCAAACTTTCTCAAATAAAAAATGGCCTATATAAGGACTGTAGATCTTGATGAGCTGAACAAACTTGGTATTCAAAACTTTTCAATTTGAGATAATCTAGGGTTCCGAAAACTGATTTGTAGGCGTCGAAATTTAAAAATCATAAATTTGAACCATCCAAACTATCTCAAATGGAAAGTTGACCAAAACAACAATTGTAGATCTTGAGGAGTTGAACAAACTTGGTATTCAAAACTTTTCAATTTGAAGTCATTTAGAGTTCATAATACTAGAGTCAAAGTGTTATTTTTTCATTTGACCAAATTTGACTTGGTCAAACTTGCTCAAATGAGACACTAAATGACCTCAGATGAAAAAACTCTGAATACAAAGTTTGATCATCTCAGCAAGATCTACAATTGTTACATAGCTCATTTTGTCATTTGAGAAAGTTTTATCAAACACTAGTCATAAATTCTTGAATCTCATATAGACTTTCTAAAACCATGTCACACACTTGTGAAATTTGAAGTACATTTTGTTCAAACTTTCTCAAATGAAAAAATGGCCTATATAAGGATTGTAGATCTTGATGAGCTAAACAAACTTGGTATTCAAAACTTTTCAATTTGAGACAATCTAGGGTTCCAAAAACTAGTTTGTAGGCGTCAAAATTTAAAAATCACAAATTTGAACCATCCAAACTATCTCAAATGGAAAGTTGACCAAAATAACAATTGTAGATCTTGATGAGTGGAACAAACATGGTATTCAAAACTTTCCAATTTGAAGTAATTTAAAGTTCATAATACTAGAGTCAAAGTGTTGTTTTTTCATTTGACCAAATTTGACTTGGTCAAACTTGCTCAAATGAGACACTAAATGACCTCAGATGAAAAAACTCTGAATACCAAGTTTGATCATCCTATCAAGATCTACAATTGTTACATAGCTCATTTTGTCATTTGAGAAAGTTTTATCAAACACTAGTCATAAATTCTTGAATCTCATATAGACTTTCTAAAACTATGTCACACACTTGTAAAATTTGAACTACATTTTATTCAAACTTTCTCAAATGCAAAAATGGCCTATATAAGGATTGTAGATCTTGATGAGCTGAAAAAACTTGGTATTCAAAACTTTTCAATTTGAGACAATCTAGGGTTCCGAAAACTAGTTTGTAAGCGTCAAAATTTAAAAATCACAAATTTGAACCGTCCAAACTATCTCAAATGGAAAGTTGACCAAAACAATAATTGTAGATCTTGAGGAGTTGAACAAACTTGGTATTCAAAACTTTTCAATTTGAAGTCATTTAGAGTTCATAATACTAGAGTCAAAGTGTTGTTTTTTCATTTGACCAAATTTGACTTGGTCAAACTTGCTCAAATGAGACACTAAATGACCTCAGATGAAAAAACTCTGAATACCAAGTTTGATCATCTCAGCAAGATCTACAATTGTTACATAGCTCATTTTCCCATTTGAAAAAGTTTTATCAAACACTAGTCACAAATTCTTGAATCTCATATAGACTTTTTGAAACCATGTCACACACTTGTGAAATTTGAACTCATTTTATTCAAACTTTCTCAAATGAAAAAATGGCCTATATAAGGGTTTTAGATCTTGATGAGCTGAACAAACTTGGTATTCAAAACTTTTCAATTTGAGACAATCTAGGGTTCCGAAAACTAGTTTATAGGCGTCAAAATTTAAAAATCATAAATTTAAACCGTCCAAACTATCTCAAATGGAAAGTTGACCAAAACAATAATTGTAAATCTTGATGAGTTGAACAAACTTGGTATTCAAAATGTTTCAATTTGAAGTCATTTAGAGTTCATAATACTAGAGTCAAAGTGCTGTTTTTTCATTTGACCAAATTTGACTTGGTCAAACTTGCTCAAATGAGACACTAAATGACCTCAGATGAAAAAACTCTGAATACCAAGTTTGATCATCTCAGCAAGATCTACAATTGTTACATAGCTAATTTTCCCATTTAAGAAAGTTTTATCAAACACTAGTCACAAATTCTTGAATCTCATATAGACTTTCTAAAACTATGGCACACACTTGTGAAATTTAAACTATATTTTGTTCAAACTTTCTCAAATAAAAAAAATAGCCTATATAAGGATTGTAGATCTTGAATCCATGACCATGACTCCATGAGACCCATGAAGCCATGAGCTTGGCTATTTCTACTCATGCCGTGAAGATTGGTGCTTGTATGATGTTTGATGTATATGTATCTTTATCTTATTTGTTGCTTTACTCTTTAGTCTTTTGGCTTAATCTAGATGGATTATGGACTCATAGAGTGGTGTAATGGTTTGCGCACGTATGATATATATATATATATATATCCGAATAGATATTTGTATCTGACCTTCTCCGAATCCGATTCATACCGTATTTGATACTCATTATTCGTATCCATAACCGAGTCAATCCATATTCGTATATGTATCCGAACGCTATCCGTGTCCGAATCCGAATCCGAACAAAAATATGAAAACAAATATAATATGAGTGATATCCATTTGTATCCGATCCGTTTTCATCCCTACTCAACCCTATGGCATTCATATCGCACATTCCGCCTCTTAAAGGGGACAACCATCGTCTATGGCGATAGAAGTATGAATTAGCACTTGCGCTATCCAAAAATGACCTAGCGCTTACCTCTTCGTGTCCTACTAAGCCAGTGGATCCGGTGAGGGAAGAAAATAAAATTGATGCTGATTTCACTGCTCGGTAGCGAGATCATACAGAAGTGAGAATGAAATACAATATTGATCGTAAGAAATGGGATATTTCGAACTGCAAGTGCTTGATGGTGGCTAAGTCCACTATTTCATATGCAATAAGGGAGTCAATCCCAGATTATGACACCGCCACTAAGTATCTCAAGAAAGTGGAGAGTCAGTTTACTGGCTCTACAAAGGCTTATGCTAGTACCCTGATAAAGAAATTATTTAATGAGAAATACTCTGATGGAGAGATAAGAGAACACATATTGAAGATGAGCAACATGGCTTCCAAGCTCAAGCCAATGGATTTAGGGCTCAAGGATGAGTTCCTGATTTATTTGGTTCTTGCTTCATTGCCTAAAGAGTACGAAACTTTTGTTATTAATTACAACATGTAGCCCAACAAATGAGACATTGAGAAGCTCATAGCAATGTATGTGCAAGAAGATGAGAGGCTTAAAAGCTCACATGGTGACTCTGCTAACCATGTCAAGGACAATAAAAAGAAGAATTTTAACAAGAATGCCAAACCTTAAGGAAAAGCCCCTCAGAATGACCACCATCAGAAGAACAACAATGCCCAAGTTAAAAATGATCAGTGTAAATGGTGTAAGAAGCATAGACAATACCAAAGGGACTGTCCAGATTTTCTGAAGAACCTTTTAAAGAGATGTGAGGACTTCATTACATTTATAGATGAGTCCTTGTATTTAAGCTATGCAAAATCTACTTGGTGGATTAATTCAAGTGTAACTATTTATGTTACAAATTCATTACAGGGATTTCATACGAGGAGGACCCTATAAAGAGGAGAAAGAAGAATTAAAATTACAAATAGAGTTGAAGCTGAAGTTGAAACCATTGGAGATCTCTCTCTAAAATTAGATGATTGTTTTATACTTCAGCTTTCAGATGTCCTTTATGTACCCTCTTTGTGTAGAAATTTGATAATTGTTTCACGTCTAGACGATGATGAATATGATTGCCATTTTGGTAATGGCAAATATCAGATTGTGTTAATAATAAGTGTGTTGATCTTGCCTTTTGATAAGACAAGCTTTATTTGTTATCACTTTCTGAGAAAGTGAATGCTGTTAGCACTGAGAATGAGAATAATTCCTCGTCTATGAATGCAACAAATAAGCGGAAGAGAATTCATGATGTATCATCAAAATTATGGCATTGTCGTTTATGTCATTTTTTGAGGGGAAAAATAGAGTGATTGATTAAGAAATTAATTCTTCCGCCTTTAGAATTTTTAGATTTAGAACAATGCATTAATTGCATAAAAGAAAAGTATATTAAGAAAATAAAGAAAAATGCCAAACGAAGCGCATGAATTTTAGAAATAGTTCACACAGACATTTGTGGTCCTTTTCCTATGAAGAGTGTGGATGGTTATGATTCATTTATAATATTCACAGATGATTATTCTCATTTTGGTTATATTTATCCAATTAAAGAACAATCAGAAGCATTGGATAAATTTAAGATTTTTAATGCTGAAGTAGAAAATCAGCACGACTTAAAGATTAAAGTAGTAAGATCCGACCGTGGGGCAGAGTACTACCGTCGACACACCCCATATGGCCAAGTTCCTGGACCTTTTGCAATATTCTTACAGGAAAATGGCATAATTACCCAATAGGCTAGTACTCTATACCGGACAAGCCTTGGTAGAATGGAGTAGCTGAAAGACGCAACCGTACCTTAATGGATATAGTGGGAAGTATGATAAGTTACTCTACTCTACCGATAAATTTATGGATAGAGGCGTTAAAAAACGTCACTCATATTCTTAATTGAGTGCCAAGCAAGTTGGTGCCCGAAACACCATATGAGTTATGGATAGGAAAGAAACTCTCACTTAACTATTTATGTGTGTGGGGTTATCCAGCTGAGGCTAAAGTCTTTAATCCAAACATAGGAAAGCTAGACTCTAAGACAGTTAGTTGTCATTTTATTGGCTATCCAAAAAAATCAAAAGTTATCGCTTCTATTGTCCTGACAGACATACGAGGTTTGTAGAAACAAGACACGCTGTGTTCTTGGAGGATGATATGGTCAAGGGAAGCATGGTAGCATGAGAAATTAATTTTGAAAAGTGGGTATACGTGCCCACTCTGAATGGTTTAGGAATCATTCTTCACGCTACATGTTGTTGTACCAACAATGCATGTCACTGTAGTAATAGCACATGTTGTTAGTTCTCCTATAGCAACAATGAATGAACATGAGGAACATGTCATTTAGGATCCCATAGAACCCGTTGTCAGACATGAGGAAGAGCAACAACAGCTTCATATAGAACAAGTGTCAACTAACAAGGCCCCTAGAAGCTCTTAAAGAGTCAGGAAATCAGCCATTCCTGATGACTATGAAGTCTATGAATGTGAAGAATTTCAAATAGAGGATGATCCCACCTCATTTGAAGAAGCCAAAGTGCTCACTCATCAAAGTGGCTTGAAGCCATGCAGGATGAAATAAGATCGATGAATACCAACAGAGTTTGAAACTTAGAAACAATTCCTAAAGGAGCCATGACAATAGGCTGTAAATGGGTCTACAAAACTAAATATGACTTCAAAGGAAATATAGAAAGATTTAAAACGTGACTTGTGGAGAAAGGCTTTATGCAAAGAGAAAGCATAGATTATAATGAGACATTTTCTTCAGTCTCATGTAAAGATTCTTTTAGAATCATAATGACGCTTGTAGCACATTATGATTTAGAATTACATCAGATGGATATAAAGATAGCCTTGCTAAACAAGGATTTAGAGAAAAATATTTACATGACACAACCAAAAGGTTTTATTGTGGAAGGAAAAGAACATATGGGATGCCGCTTGAAGAAATCCATTTATGGATTAAAACAAGCATCAAGACAGTGGTATTTAAAGTTTGATAGTACAATAAGAAAGTTTGGGTTTCAAGAAAATATAGAGGACAATTGTGTTTATGCAAAGTTCAAGAATGGGAAATACATTTTCCTAATCTTATATGTGGATGACATCTTACTCGCTAGTAGTGATGTTAATCTACTACTAGAAACAAAAAAGTTCTTGTCCTCCAAGTTTGATATGAAAGATCTCGGTGAAGCTTCATTCGTTCTAGAAATAGAGATTCATCGAGATAGGGAAAATAAAGTTTTAGGACTATCACAAAAGGCATACTTAGAAAAGGTTCTAAAGAAATACAGTATGCAAAATTATAAGCCTTCACCTGCTCCCGTAATCAAGGGCGATAGATTTGGAGAATTTCAATGTCCCAGGAACCAATATGAGATTGATCAAATGAAAGCAGTTCCATATACTTCAGCTATCAAAAGTTTACAGTATGCTCAAGTGTGTATATGCCCTAACTTAGCATTTGTTACCGGATTACTTGACAGATATCAGAGTAATCCAGGAATAGAACACTAGAGACTGGTAAAGAAAGTTTTGCGTTACTTGTAAGGCACAAAAGGTCAAATGCTAACGTACATGAGATCTGATTCCCAACACATAGAGGGGTATTCAGATTTAGATTATACGGAAGATGATAGAAAGTGCACGTCAGGATACATATTTACTCTTGCTGGAAGAGCTATATCGTGGAAAATCTCTAAGCAAACTGTCAATACATCGTCTATGATGTATGCCGAGTTTGTAACATGTTATGAGGCCATAGGACAGGTGAATTGGCTGAAGAAGTTTATGCCTGGGTTGAAAGTGGTAGACGACATACATAAGCCACTCAAGTTATACTGCGATAATAATCCAGTAGTATGTTATGCTTACAACAATAAGTCAAGTGGTGCTGCCAAACATATTGACATAAAGTATTATGTTGTAAAAGACAAAGTCCAGGATCATGTAATTAGTCTTGAGCACATAAGTATAGAAAAGATGCTCGTGGATTCGCTCATAAAAGGCTTACCACCTAATGTGTTTAGAGAACACTTAGCCGGTATGGGTTTAAGGGAAATCCCATGATTCCTAGACAATAAGGACCTAGATGAGAATCTGTTATAAAACAGAGAGGTGTATTATAGCTATTAATCTAATGATAACTGACCGTGATGACGAGGCACGCTCTATGCACTGATCTATGATGGAATGAGAAAATGATAAAGTAAGTTAAGTTTAAGTTATAAGGTGAGATAAAGGGAGAGAATGTTAGGTTGATCTCTACCAACTTGACCCAACGGCTAATTGGGCTCTTGATCCATGCCCTGATCGGAGGCGCCCAACCCTATCTATGGTTGGTGGGCCTCTATCGCACAACGCCATAAAAAGAAGGTGGGGGCCGAGGCACAAGGCATGAGGTTCACCTGAGCCGCCATAAACCCCACCTACATCCTAACCCTAAGCCGATCTAGAGAGGGGGCGCTGCCAGCGATGGGAAGCCACCATCGCCGTGTCTTCACCGCTGCCTCTGCGACCGTGCCTCCACTACGATGTCCACACCATCGCTAGACTCCATTGCTACTCTACGCCTTCACCGCGTCACCGACACCTACGCCATGACCAGCTCATCTACCTCCATGGCAACTGATGGTTTGCTAACACCGTATCTCTCTCACTGTTTCCTAGCACTAGTTCATGTTCTAGGATTTACTATATCCTAAATGGGAACTGCTAGCGCCTGGACATTCGATCCGAGCGCTAGCGTCCGGACGCTCGAGGCAGTTGCGCCTGACCGCGCTCGCCTACTAGCCCCCATTTCTAGCGCATGCCTCGATCTGTGCTCGTTTCTCCCACGTTTGCCGCTCGTGCCCCGCTCCCCCCAGCTCGCACCCGCATCCTATCCCCCATAGCCCATCGCTTCTGCCTTTGCAACACCCCATGTGCATGACGAGCATGTCCCATCGTCCCCCTAGCCGTAGCACCCCCATCCATTGACCCCCAATGCCTCCGTCCACTATCCCTTCGGCGAGCCACGCGCCCTCCGTCCGCCTGGCTCACCCTCCGGTCGAACAACATAGAAAGCTGGAATAAAACACGTGTAGCAACATAGAAACAACTACTGCAATATTAGGCTCAAGCAGCTGAAACACCATGAACATATTATTGCAACAACACAGAACAATTGCTGCAACATTTGGCTGAAGCAGCTAAAACACCATGAATATATTATTGCAACAACATGGAACAACCGCTGCAACATTAGACTGAAAGCATATGAAACAACGCTCAAATAAAAAACACTTGCAAGAATGTGGAATAACTACTGCAACATAAGACTGAAAACAACTAAAACAATTTGGAAAGTATTATTGCAACAATTGAGTGAACCATATGAAAACATCCAGACCAGAAACGATTGCAACATCGTGTAGAAACACGTGAAACATTTTGAACAAAGTGCTTGCAACAATCCTTTGAAACACTTACAACATATCAAAAAAGTGCAACATGCCAGATCTACTTTTGCAATCAACCATATGATTCTACTGCAACATACCTCTAAAGCTTCTAAAACAATTGAAAGACATAATTGCAACATGGGGGGAAGAGAAGAGAGCCTGGCATAGAGAGCGCCATGGCCGCCGGATCTGCAGGCGTCCGGAGCTCCTTGTGGGGGAGGATGCTGGTGTGGGCAAAGGAGGGAGAGGCGCCACCAGGGTGGGAGAGGAGGGACGTCGGGGTGCGGGAAGGAGCAGCCACGGAGGAGAACGTCGGGGTCGGGGAAGGAGCGGTGCGGGTAGGGGCGGCGCTGCTGGGGTGGGAGAGGAGGGACATCGGGGTGTGGGAAGGAGCCGCCGCGGAGGAGGACGTCGATCAGCCTGGGCACTTTTTACCCACAAACCGCAAACCGAACCGAACCAAAATATCGATTTGTTCGGTTTTTGGTTGTTGGTTCGTGTTTATGGTTTTGCACTGTTCGGTGTTCGGCTTCGGCTTCAGTTTTTAACTTCAAACCGAACCGAGGAACCGAACAAACCGAAGTGCATGCTGCAGACCAAAAAACTGGAAACACCTCCATCACCTCACACCCTCAGTCCCTCACGGCCCATAGTTCCACGGCCCATCAAGACACAAAGGAAACCCCCATCCCCGTAGCTCAGCGCGTAGAGGCAGCGCCGCAGCCGCTCATCCCGCTTGCTCGGACGCTCGCCATTCCCTAACCCTAAATCATCGAGGGGCGGCGCCGGTGAATGGCCCCAGCAGAGCGCGGTGGCGGCCGGTGGGCGACTAGAGCAGGTCACGGCGAGCCGGCAAGGAGAAGGGAGGTAGGAGGCGGAAGGCTGAGAGTGCAGTCACAGGGACCGGGGAGGAGGCGCGACAGGCGCTCGGCAACACCCTCGTGAAGTTCTTCGACCAAGACAACGACGGCGTGGACGGAGCAGTCCTCCAATGTAAGTTTAGATCGAGCTTCAATTCTTCTTCTGGTCTTCTCCTCTTCTCCTTGTTGTTGTTAGTTCCCAATTTGAAACATTTCATTTCTAGATGGGGGACACAGATGAAACTGTTGCTTGTGAGATTAATTAGACTCAAACTCAAGAAACTAAAGCTGGAGCGTCAACGACTGGAGTGGTAGATGCAAGCAAGGAGTAGCAGGAGAGCAAGGATGGAGAGAAAGCGGATGAAGAATCTAGGAAAAGGAAACCCATGGCTCTAAGATCTGATGTATGGGATAGTTTCAGCAAGGTCAAACTTGATAATGGGGAAGAGAGAGCCAAGTGCAAGTGGTGTCAAAAGCTGTTTCATTGTGGCTCAAGAACAAATGGTATGTCATCCTTGAAAGCTCATCCGAAGATTTGCAAAAAGAATCCAAACAAACCAGTAGTTGATAATCAAGCAACTTTGCAACTGACACCATGTGCTGGCACTAGTAGTATGGGTATTGTAACCACTTGGAAATTTGATCCTGATAAACTTAGAAGGATTTTTGCTGAGATGATAATTGAAGATGAACAACCATTTGTGTTATCTGAATGTTCTGGCCTTAGGAAATTAATGGCAGAAGCATGTCCACGGTTTATTCTGCCATCTAGAAGAACAATCACTAGAGCTTGTGTTAAAGTATATGAAGATGAGAAAGAAAAGCTTAAGAAATTTTTTAAGGAAAATTGTGAAAGAGTTTGCCTCACAACTGACACATGGACTGCAAAGAATAGCCAAAACTACATGTGTGTTACAGCCCATTTTATTGACAATGACTGGAACCTAAGGAAGAAAATTATTGGTTTTTTCTTGGTTAAGGGCCATAGAGGGGAGGACATTGGGAAATCATTAGAGAATTGTTTGGCTGAGTGGGGCATTGACAAGGTTTTCACAATAACAGTAGACAATGCTAGTGCAAACAATAACGCAATTAAGTATGTGAGGCAGATCTTGAATGAGTCAAAAGGTTGTTTTGCTGAAGGAGAGTACTTGCATATGCGATGTGCTGCTCACATTATCAACCTAATAGTAGGTGATGGGTTGAAGGAAATTGATATATCAATTCAGCGTGTCCGTGCTGCTGTTAAGTTTATCAGGTGTGGAACATCTAGGTTGGTAAAATTTAAGAAATGTGCTGAGTTAGCCAAGGTATAGAGCAAAGCATTTCTTAACTTAGATATTTACACTAGATGGAACTCAACCTACCTTATGTTAAATGCTGCACAGAAGTACCAAAAAGCATTTGAAAGATATAGTGATGAAGACCCATACTATAGATTAGAATTAGAAGGAGAGAATGGTCCAGGGGTACCAACAAAAACAGATTGGGAGAAGGCTAGGAAGATGGCTGATTTTCTTGAACACTTTTATGACCTCACTCTCCATGTTTCTGTACAAAGTCATCCAACATCTCACACTTATTTTCATGAGATTGCTGATGTATTACTTCTGCTGAGAGAATGGTGTCATAGTGAAGACAACCTATGTAAGGAAATGGGTATGATAATGTTAGTGAAGTACTACAAGTACTGGGGAGATAAGTATGGTGAGAGGTTGGGAGACAGAGAGAAGAGAGGAGAGAAAGATAAGGGGGGTCAGCTGCTCAACTTCATTGTTTTCTTCTATGTTGCTATTGATCCTAGATACAAACTTTCAAAATATATTAGAATGGGAATTAAGGTAATGTTTGGGGATACAATAGGAGAAAAGCTATGGGATACAGTGAACACTTATTTTCGTGCTTTGTTTGAAGAGTACAAGGAAATGTATGCCCCAAAAGATAAGGCACCACAACCTACTAAATCTGAATCAGCTGAAACCAGCACAGGAGTGAGTAGGTGGATGCCAGTAATTACTGAGCAGATTAACAGTGAGGGTGGAACTGTCAAATCTGAGGTAGACAAGTATCTATCAGAAGATAATGAGACGGACACAAAAGGATTTGACATTCTAAAGTGGTGGAAGGCCAATTCAACAAGATTCCCAATATTATCTAGAATGGCCCGTGATCTGTTGGCGATTCCTATCACCTCAGTTACCTCTGAGTCAGCCTTCAGTGCTGGTGGCCGAACTCTTGATGACTTTAGGACCTCACTAACCCCAAAAATGGTTGAGCGCCTCGTTTGTGCAAATGATTGGCTTCGTGGAGGAAACTATGTTAGTGTTGAAGAGGACAACGAACAAATGTTTTTGCTTGAGGAAGGTAACATATTAAATTATTAGTTGCTTCTAATGTGCTTCATGATTCATACACTGTACTAACTTAGATCATCTATTCTTTATTTATTTTAGAACTTGGTGGCCTGTCCATTTCTAAGGAAACTACTACAGCTACTGAGTTCTGATCACTTGGTAAAAGGTAAATTTATATTGTAGGTTTTGTACATAAGTATATTCATCTGTTTAATATTTCTTGGACTGCTGAGATTCACTAACTGAGATCACTTGATGGCTGCAGGACTGCTGATGCTCCAGTACTTGCCCACTCGCCACTTGGTGTCTTGGCGTATGGAATGGATCCTGGCATATGATGCTGCTGCTGGCCTACGGCTACTTCTCTATTTAAATAATGAAGAACTCTTGAATCTATGTAATTCTGTACTGTTGTCTTGAGGCTTGTAAGCTTGTTGATTTGTTGAATTTATGTAAGTTTCGGTTATTTCGGTTAAAACCGAATAGAAAAAAACGAAACCGAATTCTGCAGTTTCCAGTTTTCTGGAGAACCGATCGGGGGCTGAAGTCTGAAAACCGAAGTTTTAAATAACCAAATTAACCGAACCGAATTGTCGGTTAAAACCGAACGCCCAGAGTGAGACGTCGGGGTCGGGGAAGGAGCGGTGCGGGCGGGGACGGCGCTGCGCGAGCAGCCCGAGAGGGGCGCGCCGGCGAGCGACCTAGGCGGGGGCGGCACCGATGAGCGGCACGTTGCTACGTCGAGCGGGGGCGCACGGCTTGGGCATGGCGGCGCCGCGAGCGGCTCGGGAGGGAGCGGCGGCGAGCATCTCGTTGCTACCCCAAGCGGGGGCGCACCGTATAGAGCGGGCGGAGCGACGTGGGGCAAGCGGATAAGGATAAAGCCACGAGCGAGTGAAGGAGAGCGAGCCACGTCCGGAGGTGAAGTGAAGGGTCGGACGACCGACACGGACGACCGACATATATCATTACCGATCCTAAATGCAAGTTTATACCCGATAGATCTACTGCTTGTCGATCTTAAGTTCTATCATCCCCTCCCAAATACTAGCAACCACGACTTGTAGGCCGAATACAGGGAGGTCGTTCGCGGCGGCACTGACTGGGCCTATGAAAATCTTTTAACAGCTGGTCTGAATAAAGGCCTAGTTCGGCTCTAGCACGGACCCTAGTGAACGCAGGGGAAAGGCCCAAATAACCATTGGGTTGTTACTTTTGCTGTTCGCACTTACCTCCAGCTTCCTATCAGGATTCAGGAATCAAATCTGATCAGCCTCAATTGAGGACTGCCTTGTTTTTATATATACACACACTAAGTACACAGACCATCTTTGTATACCTAATACCTTTGTTTGCCACTAACTCTTCGATGTACTACGAACGTGGTGTGAGTGTGACCCTTACAAACTCGAGTGGTGCACAAGCTCTATCAAGTATGCTAATGATCTGTTCAATCAGTCAATCGCCGGACAAGCTAGCTCGACAAGACAACGACTTCCCGTGTCCGCTCGGACCTCCACGGGCACCTCGTACTTGGCAAAGAAAGCAAAGCCGCGGGCGGCACATCTGTGCTCGCCGCCGTCGCGCCCTTACATACGGGAGAAAATTCCTTAGTTGCCATCTAAAGCTATATTAATCCCTTCATTGCTATTTAGATTTACACATTCCCTTGGTTATCATTGATTTATATTTTTTGTTCTCTTATCTGCCATTGTCGTTACAATCCATCGTATACACCGTTACCGTGACCAGCTGACCGCTAGCCGTCTTGCTCCCCACGCTCGCCGCATGACAGCGCGTCGCCTGCACTTGTTGCCACCGAGCGTTCGCCGTCCATGTGTGTCATCACCGCTGAGCCACGTTCGTCGTCCGCGCACGCATGCCATCGCCGGCTGCCTCGCCTCCCTCGCGCTGGTGGTGTCACGAATGCCGCGCCATCGGCCTTGCTGCTGGTGGCGCAGGCGCACGCATGCCATCGCAGGCTGTTTCGCCTCCCCCGCGCTGGTGTTGCCGTGAATGCCGCGCCATCGGCTTTGTTGGTGCATACGGCGAGCGCAGGGATACGAAGGCGCGGCACGAGCGGAGCGAGCGCGACCACCTGCACGGGGACGGAGTCATCAGCGATGAGGTGGTCGATGTCCACGTCGTACTCGGCGGTGTTGAAGGGGACGGCGTCGCCGGGGCTGTACGACAGCTCGTGGCGGTGGCCCTCCGTGGGCACACGGACGTGGCCTGCCATCAGGTAGAAGGCGCGGAGTGCCTGGGAGAGGGAGGTCCTGAGAGCGGAGAGGATGGCGGGGACGTCGGCGTCCGGGGAGAGGCGGTACAAGAGGACGCGCTCCACGGGCGGGAGGTGCAGCCACTTGACGTCGAAGAAGGTGAGCGGGATGGAGCGCGGCGGCAGTGCAGGACCAGCTGCTGCTGCAGGAGCCACCAGGGCCGTGTCCACGACGCGGAACAGCTGCTGCTGCTGCTCGTGGTGGTGGACATGGCCGGCAGCGCCACGAGCTGTCGTATAGCCCCGGCGACGCCGTCCCCTTCACCACCGCCGAGTACGACGTGGACATCGACCACCTCATCGCTGACGACTCCGTCCCCGTGCAGGTGGCCGCGCTCGCTCCGCTCGTGCCGCGCCTGCCTAAGGGTCGCGCGGTGCTCGCCGTGCAGGCCACGCTGTTGCTCGGCCGCTGCCAGGGCCTTGCGGTGGGAGTCACCGTCCACACACACCACCTGCGACGGAGCAGGATCCACGCACTTCCTCCACACATGGGCCGCAGCGGCCGGAGCAGATGAGCAGCATCGTCGTCAGCTCCCGCCACCATCTGCACTCGCTGTATGCGCCAACAAAGCCGATGGCACGGCATTCATGGCAACACCAGCGCGGGGGCAGCGAAACAGTCTGCGATGGCATGCGTGCGCCTGCGCCACCACCAGCAAGGCCGATGGCGCGGCATTCGCGACACCACCAGCGCGAGGGAGGCGTGGCAGCCGGCGATGGCATGCGTGCGCGGACGACGAACGTGGCTCAGCGGTGATGACACACATGGACGGCGAACGCTTGGTGGCAACCAGTGCAGGCGACGCGCTGTCATGCGGCGAGCGCGGGGACCAAGGGGGCTAGCGGTCAGCCGGTCACGGTAACGGTGTATAACGACAATGGCAGATAAGAAAACAAAAAATATAAACCAATAGCAATCAAGGGAACGTGTAAATCTAAATGGCAATGAGAGTATTCATATAGCTTTCGATGGCAATGAATGAATTTTCTCTGCATACAGTGCGTAGAATTGACACTTACCCACCGTGCTCGTCTTTTCCGCGCGCACTGGCACTGCCGTTCGCTAAAGCTGCCACTACCGCGCCCGGGCCGTCCGGCGTCCTCCCCAGTTCAAAAGAGATCGGGCTGGCCGGCGGCCACGATGCGCCCGCCCGCCATCGGGACGGGACGCCTTGTCCGCGCCTGGTCACGGTCGAGGTGACAACTTTGGTCTTCTTTGGACGTGGCGCGAACAAAGAACGGTCGACGGCTCGACGCGTCCGAGGTGAGGACTGAGGTGGCGCTGCGCGTGCGCCCCCCTCACGCTCCTTCGCCGTCAGTTGACGCAACTCATCACCCCGTCGTCCCGTCTCGTCACGGCGTCGGAAACTTGTGCGCGCCCGTCTGGTACCGGTCTGGTGGCGAGCCACCTCATCCGCCGCCTGCTGCTGATCGGTGCGCGCGCTTTTCCGGCGTTTCTAGAAGGTTGCACGAGCCGAGGCACGCACTCTACCACTCTAGTACTAGTAGTAGCTAGAGTATCAGGCTGAGGTCTCAGTGTTCTCTCATGTCACAACTGTAGTCGTCTTGGACTCCTTTGTCGTCCTTGAGCTCGCCGTCGTCGCTGTCAAGCGCGAAAGTGACTTCGATTTGGTGAATCGGCGATCACTGATCCAGCGGAGATGAGGGGTATAAAGTCTGCCTAGCATCAAATCTTCGCTACGTGCCTGATCTGTCATTCTCGCATTGGCTATGGCTACACAGGCTATGAAATAGCGACAGGATTTGTGGTGCCGTTGCCGTGCTACTTGTACTAATAATAATTCTGAAGTAGTCATACTAATAAATATGTCAAAATACTACTAGTAAGTAGTAACCTATTGTCCACTGTAGTTTGACTTATTTTGGATGATTCAATAATGTTATGTGAGAGAGAATAAGCTAAAACAAGCTGAAACAATCCAAGACATGTTCAGCCGAACATGCTATTATAAGCACGTCTAGGATTTGAATGGACAACTTAGTATAGATGTGAAATTACCTTTTTGCCTCTATAAAAGGCATCTGCTGGCCTCTAGGAACAGACGAGCAGTCTCGAGAGCATTCCGCATGCAGCGATGGCTCTCTCGGTTTTCATTTTTTTTAATGTCAACTTTTATTGTTTTGTTGCTCCCAAGGAGATCAATAGGCTTACAACTGCCAGCTACATCTTTGTATAGCTAGATGTCAGACCCTATGTGGACATTTATTTTGAGAAATTTTTTTTAATTGTAGATATGTTTTTATTTTGGGACAGATGGAGTACGGTAGTACTTAGAGGACCTACAACCCCGGGCGCTTATGGGCCGTTGGGGCGTTTTTTTGGCCAGCGTGTACTCCAGCGTGGATGAGATCAGGCGCTCAAGGACGGCAGCGGCGCGTAGACCGGCTTTCGCGCGATCCGTGGATGTATATACACTCAGGAGCTCACCACTGACCTGAGCAACTGAGCTAGATCGGGAATTAGGGATTGAAGCTAAGAGTCAAAGCAAGCCCTTGTTTAGTTGGGTGAATTTGGATTTTAGGGCTACTGTAGCACGTTCATTTTTATTTAACAAATAGTGTTCAAACATGGACTAATTAGGCTCAAAACGTTCGTCTCGTAATTTCCCACCAAACTGTGCAATTAGTTTTTCTTTTCGTCTACATTTAATGCTCCATGCACGAGCCGCAAACATTCGATGTGACAGATACTGTAGCAACTTTTTGGAAGTTGGGCACCAACTAAACACGCGCCAACATGCAGAGGAAGGAACCAGAAGGAGAACGAAAACGAGGACAGAGTCTGGTAGAAGGTAATTGGCTGTGTGCGTTGGCGTCGGCATTGTAGAATTTTTTTTTGCTTAAATAAGCTCTTAAGTTAACCACACGAGCTAAGCGTCTTTAAATAAATTTTCCATTGTAGGTTTAGCTCCAAGAGAGACGCTTGCTGATGTAACTTTTTCTCTTCCCTCTAAGCGCCTCTGTAAGAACCTATACACTGTACATGGCCTTAGGAATTACGACAACCTATTGCCAAATATAGTACTTACGAACGAGTCTTTGCCAAAGTTTAAGTTGAACCACCTGATCTGTTCACCCCATAAGCTGGTCACGTCGTCACATGCCTGAAAAAAGCTCTCAGCCAGCAGTCCCAACAACAATGTAAACGGCAATAGTACATATCATATCATGATGAGATTGTTGCCTTAATTAAGATTTATATGTCAACAAGCACTAATCCGGATCACGCATAAGAACCAACTCTATTAAAGAACGTCAATATCTCTGACCAGACATTCAAAAAAATATATCTCTGACTATGATTTGTCATATCGATTTGAAGAGAGCAATCAATCCAGCCACCGGACAAAGAGATGCATTCCAACACAAAAACAGCCCTCACTGGTCCCGTCCAAATGGCACGTTCACTGGTTTCTGGGCTGATAAGCCCGACGGGTGCTAGTTTGTTGTGAGAGGAAAACATTGTTGGCTGATTGATAAACCCTGGCTGAAACTAACAAGCGAACAGGCTAAAAATTAACGATCTGTTCGCTGGTTGGTTTCTAGGCTGGTTTGGACTGGCTGGTGCTGATTTGTTGTGAGAGAAAAATACTATTGGCTGTTTGGTTTGGGCTGGCTAAAATTAACGAGCGAATAGGGTGTAATTCTCTGAAATAATTTGTCACGATCCGGGTGCGAGCCCGGTTTCAACGTCATCTCCTGTTATGATTTCTGGAACATGGCAGATCTTGCCTCCACACTGGGATGTTTGGATTCATGAGCTAAATTTTAGTCGTTGTTCCATCAGATATTTAGATATATACATAGAGTATTAAATATAGACTAATTACAGAACTAAATGCACAGATTAAGACTGTTTTACGAGACGAATTTTTAAGTCTAATTAGTCCATAATTTAACAATGTGGTGCTACATTAAACATATGCTAATAACGTATTAATTAGTCTTAATAAATTCGTCTCGTGGATTTCTGATGGATTCTATAATTTATTTTTTTTATTAGTATCCGATCACCTCATACGACATCTCCATGTGACACCTCCTAAACTTTAGTCACCGAATCTAAACACCCCAGGTGCGCTATACTGTTCTGAGTTCTCACGTCGTGGATCCTGCTTGCAGGTTTAAGCCCGTGCCCAATCGTTCCACCTTGGCTATTTGCCCTCGTCCTTAGCAGCCATGTTTCCAAAAGGAAGTGTGGAAACAAGAACTTGAAACATTACTTTATAGTAAAATTTTACAGTGCTCGAAAATAGTGTGAGCTCTCTGTTTTGTTAGATCAGATAGTTTAGAAATAGCAAGAACCAGATAGGAGGAACTTAATTTATGGGCCTGAACAAAAAAAAAACGTGAGGGTATAACAGTGTTTTGACGTCCTAGGAGTTGCTTCCCAATCAAGAAAAAGGAACTGCTTCTCCTCTAGGGTCCGTTCGTTTAACGCAGTATCGTACCAGGAAACATTCCGGCTAATGAAAACTAATGTAAATTAACTAATAATTTCTGCCGGGAATTCTTCCGGGGGACCATTCCGGAGCAAGCGAACGGGCCCCTAGCGTTTGGGATGTGCTCGGCCGGAGCGGCGACGACGCGGCGGCGTCGTTCTTCGTGTGCACGTCCGACGCGCTATACTTCAACGACTTCCTGTGCAACTCTGACGCGCTATACTTCAACGATCGCTCGCTGGCACTAGCCCCCGACGACGTGCTGCGGCCGGGGCAGATATACTTGGTGCTCTCAGCGGCCATGCTCGACAGGCCTCTCGACCGCTGATATGGCCGCGTTGGCCGTGCGGGCGACCACGGCGCTCGCGTCCAGCAGCAAGCCGAGGCGCCACGGGTGGCGCCGTGCTCGTGGCGGTGGCGAGATGATGGCCGTTCGCGTCATGCCCATGCGCGAGGAAATGGAGGACGGCGGCGAGGTCGACGTCTTCTTCAACGAGAAGCTTGCAGCCGCCGCGACGACGTCGAGGCTCAAGCAGGCCCTGAGCATCATTCAAGAAGACGCCGAGTGAAGCAACAAGCTGTGGTTGGTCGCAAACTCTTTTGTCCTTTCAAGAAACTTACAGCCTGTTCGCTTGCTCGTAAACGATCGTAAATTTCCAGCCAGGAACCGTGTTTTTCTCTCACACCAAACCAGCCAGCAGTAAATAATCCACGATACGATACGGCCTCCCGAACAGGCTGTTAATCATTCAAGAAGACACAGGCAGAGTAACTCCCATTCGTGGATGTTTCTGGGAGTTAGAGATTCCGTATAGGAGAGGATAAGTACTAAACTGTCCTTAAGCACAATTAATTATTTATCTTAATTAATAGCTGCGGTAAATATTTTTCCAGCGAGGAACCGATGGTTCCTCCCGAGCAACATAACAAAGCTCTACTTTATAACCTGAGAACACAAATATTTTTGAATTGGGAGTATGAATATTGCGAAAACGAAGTTCTTGGAACAAGGAACGTAGTCCATGTTCCATGTTTTGGGCTACTAAGCCCGGGCCTCCACGTTCACACGCAACATCCAGATCAACTTGAGTGTTAGGGGGTGTTTAGTTCGCGAAATGAATTTTTTTTATGTCACATTGGATGTTTCGGAGATGTCGGAAGGGGTTTTCGGATACTAATAAAAAAAACTAATTACATAGCTCGCCTGGAAACTGCGAGACGAATTTATTAAGCCTAATTAATCCATCATTAGCGCATGTTAGTACTGTAGCACTTATGACTAATCATGGACTAATTAGTCTTAAAACATTCGTCTCGCGATTTCCAACCAAACTGTGTAATTAGTTTTTTTTCGTCTATATTTAATACTCCATGCATGTGCCGCAAGATTCGATGTGATAGTTTAGGGTGAAAATTTTTTGGAACTAAACCATGTTTTAGCTAGGCATGCTATTAGAACGCTTGCAGAAGATGCTGACTACTTGGTGTGACAAAAGGCACGCTGCCAGCACTTTAGCCAAGGATTCAGTCCAACATTTCAACTCATTTAATTTATAAGTCATTTATTTTTTATTATATATTTAGACATGTTGTATATCTAGATATATAATAAAAGTTATGCATCTAAAAAAAAGCTAAAACAAACTATAATTTATGACATAGGGTGGTACACTTAAAACCTGATCTTGTGTACGAGGTCGACCATAGACCATCTTTTTTTTTGTTAAGACCGTCTCTTTTTGGCACACTACCGTGTCCTTAATTAAGCAAATGAAGGAAGCCAGAGACCCCTATTTGACAAAACACCGTTTCCCCCAACGAAACGCTCCCAAAAAGCAAAAATACATGTGCCGAGCATCTCCCAGAGTACTCAATATTTTATTCCTAAAAACATAAAATTTTACAACTCCTAAAAAAATATTAGAATAAATAAAGAAAGTCATCTCTAAGAGTTTCTAATAATGCACGCCTAAAACATAGAAGACAATTTTACATCAGAAATCCAATACTATTTATAAATTATCCTAATCATTTTTATATATCTTTCTCTCTTGTACATTTGCATCAGAAATTATTTTCTACTCTTTATTCTTTCCACGTTCTTCCACCTATAGATTGGTAGATAAATACGTGCGGAGAGAAAAGATATGCACAACTAGAAAGCGTGTAATTTTACGTGGAATTTGGTGAATTTTCTAAGTTCTAACAAATGAGGATGATGGATTAGAAGTTGTGAGGATGATGGATTAGAAGTTGTCAGAGAGAGAGGATAGAGAACCTTCGAGATGCTCACACGTCCACGGAATAATCTGCTAAGAGCTTGTTCGGCTGGCCACAATCGGCTGGCTGGTCAGATTTTTTTAGCTGGAACAGTGTTTTCTTTTGAAAAAAATTACTACAGTGTTTTCCCGCTGCTACAATTTGAACTTAATGCCCAGCTGAACACGTCTAAGGGCATGTTTGGTTCATCTAGTAATTACTAAATTTAGTAGCTTTTAGTCACTTTAATAACTTTTTAACTAAACGCTATGACTAAAAGCTACTAAAAAAATTTTAGTCATCTCTAGTAACTCTAAAGTTACTAAAAATAACTAAACTATTTAGTACCTACTAAAGTTTAATCGCTCGAACCAAACACCCCGCGAGACTGCGAGAATCCTCAAGAATCTGTCTCGTCCTCTTGCTTAGCTGGCAAAATAATAATTTTTATGTTGCTGTCTTGACACTGTCCGAGAGGACTCCTGTTGGCCACCCATTCAGGAGGGACCAGGGCTACGAGTCCAGAACTTTCTCATGTCTGCATACATGCCTCGCCCTCCTGTCCTTTATCTCGCGCCCTGCACAGTGAAAGGTTTCGCAAAGCGGCGAAGAAAGAACGAGACGAAAAAAGTCGATGGATCATGGGTGTTTGCTTGCACGAGCGGACGAGCCGACTGTTTTTGCGCTTGCTAGCCCCCCAAAACCAAAGGTGTTCGCACGTACTCGTCGTCTACTGTGAGTAGAGCAGCGACGAGACGGATGGAATACGTGCGGTGCGTGCAATGGGGACGTTTTCTCGTCCAAGAGCGTGTTTGTTTCGTCACGAAGCATTCGAGCGTGCTCGGGTGCTCACTTAATGCTAATATACTAATATATTTGAGTACTTGTAAAAAAAAATGAAATCACCAGTCAATGGGACTACATTTCAGCTATAATAGCTCTTGTTTAGTTCCACCCCAACTTCCAAAAAGTTGCTACAGTACCTATCACATCGAATGTTTACGGCCTGTGCATGAAGCATTAAATGTAGACGAAAAGAAAAACTAATTACACAGTTTGGTGGGAAATTGCGAGACGAACGTTTTGAGCCTAATTAGTCCATGTTTGAACACTATTTGCCAAATAAAAACGAACGTGCTACAGTAGCCCCAAAATCCAAATTTCTCCAACTAAACAAGGGCATAGTACCGTGGACTGTAACTCCCATAGTAAGTCATTTTTTACGAGGTTTGGCTCAAACATTGGAAATATAAATCATTAATAATTTTTAAGTTATTGAGTTTGAAAATGTGAAAATCATATGAATAGATTTGTTTTGAAAAGTATTTTCATAAAAATATACATATATCATTTTTCAATAAATACTTTTTATAAAAATAAGAAGTTAAAGTTATGCTTTTAAGACCATGTCCCTGTCCAAAATGACTTGAATTACCAGTATGGAAGGAGTATACATGAACATGAAGGTGCATTGGACTTGAATAGACTTATATTTACTATATCCCGGTTATTTGGGATCAGATGGAGTATGAATTACTAGTCATAGGACCTTAGAGTTTTACAATGGAAAATAGAAATGAACATGATGGTTTTTGCAAATAATCATTTAACTTCTTCCCTAATTCCCTGTTGAAGTTTGGTCATTTTTTCTTGTTCATCAAGTTCTAAGCTATCCAAATTTCTAAATTGACAGTCTAGTCATTTTTTCTAAATACGGTTTACCGACCATGCATCTTATTGTAAATCGACTGTCACTAAGTAACATGACTTTTATAGAATGTCTTCTTGCCGTAAAAAAGATATCTTCGTGGCAGCTACGTTATTAATACCACACCCATTTCAAAATATAGGCGTATTATGTTTCAAGAAGTTCAAATATTGTAAACTTTCATCATGAAAACGAAAATTTTGGGATCTTATTCAAGAGTCACGACATGATGAAAAAGTTAAATGATGACATGGAATTATGGAAAACAAGAACATATGACAAAGCTGATGAATTCAAGACTTGATGAAACTTACATAGGAGGTGTTTGGTTTGTGGAATGAATATCATTATCTCACTATATAGTTTTTTGTTTGATTTGTGGAATAGAATGTGATGATCCATTAGCACATTATTCCTCACAAGCTAAAAATTATTGCTAGTACGAGGAATGAGGTCATTCCACTAAATTTGAGAAATTGACTCATAATGCATCAACCCATCTGGAATGGGTTGATTCGCCAAAAACACTCCATTAGTTGAGCCCCAAGAACTTCATTTTTGCCTCGTAGGTATTGTGTTTCTCTTGTTAGTCGTGTAATTTCGGGTCGCAGTTCTGGCCTGAAGGCAACAGGAGGTATGTATTTATATAGTTTTTAAATTAGGAGATACTAGAGTCCGGACGTCCGGACAGAAGCGCGTGTTTGGACGTCCGCGCCTCCTCCGTCATGCACGCCCGCAGAAACGCCATGCCCGTCGCTCCTTCCTCCTTACCCCCTCCTCTCTCTCCACAGGTTCGGACGTCGTGCCTCCTGCCTGTGCCCGCCCTCCCCTCCCCTCCACGCGCTCCTTCCCCCTAAACCTAAAAGTGCAATCAAGCCCTAATTGTGGATTTTGGTGATAATGACCACGCAATTAGAGAACTAATGAGATTTATTGAGATGACAAGCAGGGAATTTATATTCGAGAATGCTACACGAAACAGAGGAGCCCCTAATTACAAATATAGATGGCTTCAAACTCAAAAGAGGTTTAAGATTCTTTTATATCTTGAATTTGAATATGGGAAAAGTCATACTATAAAGGGGGACACAATGCTTAAGCTAATATGTGCTACCAAGTATTCAAACAACCACATGCATCCTCAGATTCATAGCCAAGACAATCTACACTTTACTATTACCCTTGCTATCTTGCGTGGTGTGGCACTGCCGCACTTGAAGAGAGGCTCGCTCGACCCCTTGGGTGCGAGCTCCGGTTCGCCCAACCCTTTGGTCGCGGGCTTTGGTTCACCCGACCCCTTGGTTGTGGGCTCCGGTTCGCCCGATCCCTTGATCGCGGGCTCCGGCTCACCCAGCCTCTTGGTCGCCGGTTTTGGCTCGCCCGATACCCTTGCTCGCAGGCTCTATTTCACCCGATCCCTTAGTCATGGGCTTCGTCTTGTCCGACCTCGAGGCCGTGGGCTTCGTCTCACATGACTCCTTGGGTGCGGTGTCCGCTATGGGCTGGGGGTAGATATACCTTTCTCTTTCCTCCCCAATAGCTATCTGCGATTCAAGTGACCATTGTGGGTTAGGGGTATATATACCTTCCTCTTCCTCCTCAACGGTAACTAGCTCTCTTATTCCTCACTTCAGCACGTCCAAAACAGAGCAGGAGCTCTCTCTCTCTCTCTCTCACTCCTTTATTGACCTCAAGTCCTCAGGCAAATCCATTGATTTTCTCATCAATCCTTGAAGAAAAAGGGTCCCAAACTCGATTAGAGAGCAGCTCCATTGATTCCCAAACTCTAAAGAGCACTTGGTTCACATTTTGGCTGGTGGATGTGTTTGTTACTCTTGGAGCTTATCTCTAAGCCGGCTAGAGCATCGCCCATGGAGCTTACCAACTTATGTGGCAGCCTTGGGAGGTTTGTAACTATCTCTTGAAGCTAGTAAACGCACCCCTCATCTCAAGAGTTAAGTCTCTTGACTTGAGAACGAGGAAGAGCTAGAAAGCTCTAAGCCTTAGTGGCTAACCTTAACAACGTGGAGGTAGGCAAGCCTTGGTGGCGAGCCAAACCACAGGATAAATCATTGTGTCACTTGTGCTTGATTTACATTACTTGCATGACATATTGTTGATTGAGGTGATTTCTAGAGTTTGAGGCTGATCTACTTGTGTGTGGTGTTCCCACCACTTTCAGCAGTCGATCTGTGATCTAGTACCCTGCAGGAAGCTAAGAAATTTATCTAATCTAAATTTCATTGGGTAGATTTTGAACTGTGAACTAATCTCTCCTGCAGGTGCGGTAGTGCCGCGCTCATAGAGAGCAGTGCCGCGGGTGAATTTGACTTCGGTTTGAGTTAATTTTTTACAGGCCTATTCACCCCCTAGGCGTTTTAGAGATCCTACAAGTGGTATCAGATCAAGGTTACCTCGTGTGCGCTTCACCACATGAGGTATATAGTCCGGGGGAGGATCTAGTGTTGTGAAGCCCATCAACGTCGATCCAAAGAACGTTGGACTGCATGACACTGACAGCAGTGAGCTTAACGCCTCTACAACGAGCAACTCCATGCTCTCATAGCTAGAGGCAACCGATGCCGAAAAAGCTCAAAATGAAGAAGAAAAAAGAAGAAGGGCAGCTAGAAAAAAGAAAAGAGAAGCAAGAGAGAAGAAGAAGGAGCAACAACGGTTAGAAGAGAAGAAAGCAAGAAAAGAAGAAAGAAGACTCAAGAGAGAAGCAAAAAAAAAGAAGGAACAAGAAGCAAAAGCCTCTAATGCATCTTCCAGTGAGCTATCTAGCAACTCCGAAGATGGTGATGATGATGAGTCCTACCAAGTGCATAGCAAGAAGGATAAGAAAGGAAAGGGCAAGAAGAATGACAACAACAAATATGTCGCCATATCCTTTAACTATTCTTCTATGTCTATGACTATCTATGATCGCAAATCTTTCATCAATGTGCCCACGGGCAAGTTACCTCATTTCAATGCGACTAACTTTGCTAAGTGGAAGCACTTGATAGGAGCCTATCTTATAGGTCTTCATCCCGACATTTAGGAGGTTATTTGCAATAGATTTGAGGCAATAGTTGATCCCAAGAATCCAACCATGGAAGAAATGAGAATCATCCACCTCAACGGTCAAGCTACTAGTGTGCTACTTAGTGCCTTGGATGGTGATGAGTACAATAGAGTGATTGGTGTGGATGTTGCCAAGCAAATTTGGGATACTTTGCATCTTGCACATGAAGGGGTTGACAAAGTGAGAAAGGCAAGAATTGATTTATTGATGTCCAAGCTTAATCGATTTGTTATCTTAGATGGAGAAGGGTCACAAGAGATGTTTGATAGGTTGATGACAATGGTGGGCAAGATTAGAGGCTATGGTTGTGATGAGCTAGATGATCACAAAGTTGTCAAGATTATGTTAGAAGCTTATTCACCTAGAAATGAGACCGTAGTCACACTAATCAGAGACAAGAAGAGGTTTGAGTACTTCACACCAAATGATGTACTTGGGAGGATCTTGACCTTTGCCATGCAAAAAGAAGAAACAAATGAGATGAAGAAACTTGGAGAATTGCAAGCAAAGTTAGAGGGCATCAAGATCAAAGATGTAGCTCTCAAGGCCAATAAATCAAGCAAGCAAGGCTCTACAAGCAAGTCTAAGATCAACCAACAAGCTTCAACTAGCAAGCCCAAAGCTAGCAAGCAAGATCAAGAAAGAGTAGAGACCACATCATCTTTAAGTGAAAGTGAAAATAATGATGATCAATATGAGAAAGTTGATGTTGTTGCTCTCTTTACGAAGAGGTATCACAAGAGGCTAAAGAAGCAAGGCTACAAGGTAGTGAAGAGAAGCTTCCTAAATAAGAAAAAGAGGATATGCTACAATTGTGGAAGCACCGATCTCTTCATTGCCAAGTGTCCAATGAGATCAAGGACAATAAATACAAGAAGGACAAGAAAGAGGAGAAGGTCGACCGTAGAAAGAGCAAGAAATACATGAGAGAGGCTCACATTGGGCATGAATAGGACTCAACTAAAAAAGCACAAGTGAAGAGGATGAGAAGGTTACAACTATTGCTATTCACAAGTCATTCTCTACACCAAGGCTCTTCAACGACATGTCCGATGATGACTAATACTCCCCTCACATTTGTCTCATAGCAAAGGGTGAGAAGGTAAAATCCAAATCAAAGGCCAAATCTCCTCCACCTCCTAGTGATATCTTTAGTAGTGATATTAGTGATAGCTTTAGTGATGATGAATCTAGTGATGAAGAAATAAACATGATAACTAAAAATTTGGATGAAAAGATCAAATTATTCATCACTAAGCTAATGGAGGATCTAGAGAGTGTCCAAGCTGAGCTAGAATCTAGAGAGGAAACTCTTATCCAACAAGAGGATCTCTACATTGCTAGCAAGGAAGCTCTTGTATTAGAGAGAAGTGAGGTGGAATCCTTGCACAAGGCCTTGGCCAAAGAACAAGGGGACCATGCTATCACAAAGAAAAAATATTGCTCTCAAGAAAAAGTATTGTGACTTAGATGAAAAGCACAAAGAACTTGAGCTACAATATAACATTCTTTAGGATAGCAACTCACATCCCTCTAAGGTAAAGGATGCCTCTACTACCTCCATTAGTCAAGGTTGTGAAAAATATTATAATATTGATTTGAATGCTTATTCCACTAACCTTGCAAATATGGAGGCAATGAGAAAAGAAATTGCTAGACTCAATGAGATCATTGGCAAGGGCTGCTTGAGTGGTAAGGTTCAAGTAAGTGATAAGAAGGCAAGTAATTCAAAAGTACCTCAATTCAAGCAAGGGAGACACCCCTTAATCAAGCATGGGCTTGTGCACACTATAGGAGCCAAGACAAATGAAAGAAAGAACATAAATGACTATGATTGTGTTAAGTTTAAGAGGAAGGAAGAGTTGGTATAGATCAGCCTGCACAGGCCATAGTAGTGTAGCGTCCCCGAGCAGTAGTGCCGCGCCCCACAAAAATGGGAAGGCTACCAATTCTGTTCCTCATCAAATTAAGCCCAAGAAGGTGTACCAGAAGAAACAAGCTCAACAAAAGCCAAAGGAATCAGTGTGGGATACTATGAACAAGTATGCCTATCAACCAAAGACTTATGCACCTCGACAAAGCTTGACATCATGCTTTGTTTTGAGAAACAACAGCAATGGGAAATTGGTTGCAAAATAAGTTGCAAAGGAAACCAACATATATAGGAATACTTCTATTTTGGTTCCTAAGATTCTTGTGACTAACATGCAAGGCCCTAAGTGAAATTGGGGACCTAAATCTATCAACTAAACTTGTTTTGTAGGCATACTCCTCCGGTGGATCAAGTTTGGTGTTTGATAGTGGATGTACAAATCATATGACCAAAGAAAAGAGTATGTTCTCATCATATTCTCCGATGATGCACTCAAATGAAAATATTGTCTTTGGAGATAATTCAAAGGGGGATGTGATTGGTCTCGGTAAAGTTGCTATAACCCTTGAGCATTCAATTACAAATGTATTACATGTTGATTCATTGAGTTATAATTTGTTGTTCGTTTCTCAATTGTGTGAGATGGGCTACAATTGTCTCTTTTCGGATAAGGGTGTGGAAGTCTATAGAATGGAGGATTCCTCTATTGTCTTTATGGGTCATTTAAAGAATAAGCTTTACCTAGTTGATTTCAACAAAAGTAAAGCTAATCTTGAAACTTGTTTAGTGGCAAAATCTAGCATGGGGTGGCATTGGAATTGCCGACTAGCCCATGTTGGGATGAGGAACTTGGCCAAACTTCAAAAGGACGAATACATCCTTGGGCTAACAAATGTTCACTTTGAGAAAGATAGGATATATAGCGCTTGTCAAGCTAGAAAGCAAGTTGGCGTACCTTATCCACCAAAGAGTATCATGACCACGACGCAACCATTGGAGCTCATACACATGGATCCCTTTGGATCAGCCACCTATCTAAGTATTGGGGTGAAAGCTCTAGTTTGGTTTTGGTGAATTGATGAAATCCTAAGTGCTAACCAAGTTTATTAAAGTGATTATGAGATAGGTAGCACTACTCTAAGTGGTGAAGCAAATGAAGATCATGGCATGATGATGGTGTTGCCATGGTGATGATCAAGTGCTTGAACTTGGAAAAGAAGAAAGAAAAACAAAAGGCTCAAGGCAAAGGTATAAATGGTAGGAGCCATTTTGTTTCGGTGATCAAGACACTTAGCGAGTGTGATCATATTTATGTTTGATAATCGTACTATTAACAAGGTTGAAACTCATATCAAAATGCAGTTATCAAAGTGCTACTAGATGCTCTAACTCTTTGCATATGCATTTAAGATCTAGTGGAGTGCTAACACCCTTGAAAACATTTGTGAAAAATATGCTAACGCATGTGCTCAAGGTGATACACTTGGTGATTGGCACATTTGAGCAAGGGTAAGAAACTTCACCGGTGGAGTGTCCGCCCGTTGAGTCTGAACAGTCCGCTGGTGCCACCGGCGCCCTATACAGAAAAGATAGGGTTTCACAGAGTGGACCAGATGCTGGTCTGTACTAGACCGGCACGTTCGGTTAGTGAAAGCAGTGAAGATGCTGGCGTCGGTCTTCGACCGGACATTGGGTCACTTCATGACCGGACGCTGACAGGGTGCGTTTGGTCCTACTGACGTGGCAGCGCACAAAGGAGATAGAGTGTGACCGGATGCTGGGTGAGTCCGGTTGGGCATGACTGGACGCGTCTAGTCGCGAGTGGAGGCTTACTAGAAATGACCGGACGTTGGGGTCCTGTGTCCGATCGTAGCACTATGCTACGTCCGGTCATTACTTGACCGTTGGGATCGGGTGCTCAGTATTTGAAGAAAAAGATGACATGACAGCCATTCATTGATCGGATGCTGGCAGGGTGCGTTCGGTCGATCTGATTGGAGCATCTGGTTGCCCTGAGAAGTGCCTAGTGAAGGGGTACAACAGCTCTATTTCATGGAAGCTTCTATTTAAGCCCCATTGCTAGCTTTAGCTCACTCTCTTGGACATTTGCATTGACATAGCAACCTTGTGAGCTTAGCCAAAGTCTTTCCACTCATCTCCATCATTGATTCAACATCTTTGTGAGATTGAGAGTAAAACCAAGTGCATTGCTTGAGTGTTTACATCTAGAGGCACTTGGTGTTCGTGTTTTGCTCTAGGATTTGCTTGTTACTCTTGGTGATTGCTGCCACCTAGATGGCTTGGAGCAGCGAGGATCGTCAAGCGAAGGTTGGTGATTGTCTTCGGCTCCAATCATGGTGATTGTGAGGGGTTCTTGACCTTTCCCCAGCAGAGAGCCAAAAGGTACTCTAGTGAATTGCTCGTGGCTTGTGTGATCCTCATCTTGTGTTGGTTGTGCGGCACCCTATTGAGAGTTTGACGTGTGATGCCAATTAGCGCGTGAACCTCCAAGTGAGTGAATCGCCACAACGAGGACTAGCTTACCGGCAAGCAAGTGAACCTCGGTAAAAAATCATTATGTCATTATTTGATTCCGAGGTGATTGGTCTTCATTGGTATTCATCCCTGTGATTGATTGGTTCACTCCTTGACACACCGGTATTCATTCCGAGGTGATTATGTGGTTAGAAACTATAGAAACTAGAATTATGGTATGTGGCTTGCATTTTTAGTAGGCTAGCGCAACACTTACTTGGCCTCATAGTTGTCTAACCGGCTTGTTAAGTGTTGTTGTAGAAAATTTTAATAGGCTATTCATCCCCCCTCTAGCCATTTGGACCTTTCACGGGGGTAACAAATATGGTCTTGTTATTGTTGATGATTATTCCTGTTTCACTTGGGTATTTTTCTTGTTTAATAGTTAGAGACAAAGTGAAGACTTTTGTTAGAAGAGCTCAAAAGGAGTTCGGTCTCCCCATCAAGAAAATGAGAAGCGACAATGGAACTGAATTCAAGAACACCCAAGTTGAGGAGTTTCTTGATAAAGAGGGCATCAAGCATGAGTTTTCAACTCCATACACCCCTCAGCAAAATGGTGTAGTAGAAGGGAAGAACCATACACTCATTGACATGGCAAGGACAATGCTAGATGAGTACAAGACATCGGACATCTTTTGGTGTGATGCCATCAACACCGCTTGCCATGCCATCAACCGCCTCTACCTACACAAGAAGTTGAAGAACTTCATATGAGCTTCTAACCGGTAACAAACCAAAAGTGTCATACTTTAGAGTGTTTGGGTGCAAGTGTTTCATACTTAATAAGAAACCTAAAACCTCTAAGTTTGCACCTAAAGTTGATGAAGGTTTTCTTCTTGGTTATGGATCAAATGAGCATGCCTATCGTGTTTTCAACAAAACCTCCGGAAGAGTTAAAATAGCGGTAGACATAATATTTGATGAATCTAATGCCTCTCAAGTCGAGCAAGTTGATTCAAGTGTTGTAGGAAAGGAGGATCCACCATGTGAAGCAATCAAGTAATTGGCTATTGGTGATATAAGACCACAAGAAGACGAAGTCACTGAAGTGGAGGTTCCTCAAGCTGTTGATGAACAAAGTTTTGCTGACGTACATGATGCTGAGGGGGAGCCGACCCCTGCTACAAATCAGCATAGTGACAGTGCCGCACATAGAGCGGCAGTGCCACACTCCCTCTAACAGTAGTAGCAAGTCCAACTCCGATTCAAGGATAGAACCTATAACCCATATTCGAGCAAGAAGATAATGAAGATTCAAAAGATGGACAAGAGGCCATTGATCATCCAAGGCTAAGGCAAACAATACAACGGGATCATCCTGTTGACAACATCCTTGGGAGTCTTCGAAAGGGGGTAACAACTTGTTCATATTTAGCAAACTTTTACCAATATTACTTGTTTGTTTCCTCTTTGGAACCTCTTAAGGTTGAGCAAGCACTTGGTGATCCAGATTGGGTGATGGCCATGCAAGATGAGCTCAACAATTTTGAAAGAAATCAAGTGTGGACCTTGGTGGAGAGACCCAACACCAATATCATTGGCACCAAGTGGGTCTTTCGCAACAAGCAAGATGAGAATGGTGTGATGACAAGAAATAAGGCAAGATTGGTTGCTCAAGGTTTCACTCAAGTAGAGGGCTTGGACTTTAAGGAAACATATGCACCGGTGGCAAGATTTGAAGCAATCCGAATGCTTCTAGCCTATGCCGCTCACCACAATTTCAAGCTATATCAAATGGACATGAAGATTGCATTCCTCAATGGTCCCATTCAAGAACTTGTCTATGTTGAGCAACCACCTGGCTTTGAAGATCCCAAGTTCTCCAACCACGTCTACAAACTCCAAAAGACGCTCTATGGGCTTAAGCAAGCACCAAGAGCATGGTATGAATGCCTTAAGGAATTCTTGCTTAAACAAGGCTATGAAATAGGCAAAGCCAATCCTACCATTTTCACTCACAAAGTTGGCAAAGATATATTTGTGTGCCAAATATATGTCGATGACATAATATTTGGTAGTATTAATCATTCTTTTTGTGAGGAATTTAGTAGGATCATGACTAAGAGATTTGAGATGTCCATGATGGGTGAATTGAAGTTTTTCCTTGGATTTCAAATCAAGAAAGTGAAGGATGGAACTTTTATTAGTCAAACGAAGTACACCCATGATATGCTCAAGAAGTTTGACATGGTAAATGCCAAGCCTATCAAAACTCCTATGCCAACCAATGGACATATTGATCTTAATATTGAAGGGAAAGCAGTAGATACCAAGGTATATCATTCCATGATCGGCTCTCTACTTTATTTGTGCGCATCTAGGCCCGATATTATGCTTAGTGTGTGCATGTATGCTAGATTTCAAGCTAACCCAAAAGGGTGTCACTTAGTGGCCGTTAAGAGAATCTTGAGATATTTAGTACACACTCCTAATCTTTATTTGTGGTATCCTAAGGGCTCTAAATTTGATCTACTTGGGTATTCGGATTTCGATTATGCCGGTTGCAAAGTAGATCAAAAAAGCACTTCGGGGACATATCAATTCCTTAGACGATCCCTAGTGTGTTGGAGTTCAAAAAAGCAAAATTTTGTAGCCCTTTCCACTACCGAGGCTGAGTATGTTGCGGCCGGTGCATGTTGTGCCCAACTACTTTGGATGAGGCAAACTCTTTGTGATTTTGGATATCATTTTACCAAAATCCCATTATTATGTGACAGTGAGAGTGCCATTAAGCTTGCAAACAATCCCGTAAGCCACTCTAGAACCAAGCACATAGACATCCATCATCATTTCTTGAGAGACCATGAAACCAAAGGAGATATCGAAATTCACCATGTGAGCACCAAAAAGCAACTAGCCAATATTTTCACAAAGCCTCTCAATGAGTCAAGGTTTTGTGCTTTACGTAGTGAGCTAATTATACTTGATTCTCGTAACGTGGTTTGACTTTTAGCATGTCTCTGTTTGATAAACTAGTATCTAGGCAAAATAGTTAAAAATTTTCATATTGTGCATGAAAATCTTTTATAAAAGGCAACTTATGTATCATGATAATGGTCTGTATTGATTATTTATTTCTGATCATGGTATATAGGTGATATATGTCCATATCTTACACAGAGAGAGTCATATAGATTATAGCTAACTCCCACTATTTTAGGGAGTGCGACAATGCCGCGCCTATCGTGCGGCAGTGCTGGGCTAGGCATGCGGCAATGCCGCACTTTGAATCTCAATTGAGATTCGGCCCAAACGGTTTTACTACAGGGCCCATGTACCTTATCTCTTTACCTAGGCCCGCGATAACTCCCTCTCTCCCTCATTCTCACCCGACACCGATGCCTACACCTTCTCTGCCTCTCGTGCTCACGCGTCGCCATCGCCTGGCCGCATGCTGCCAGTCTCTAGCAGTGCCATGGTGGTTGTCGGCCATCTTCCAACGCTGCTGGTGACTGCTGCTGCTCTTGGCCTGAGCAGTTGCTCTTCTTCCCTCTACAATCCTCGTTTAAGAAGATGGAGCACGGAGATGATCACCGAAAGGGAAAAAGAAAGATGAATGAGCAAAGAGACAAGGATCCACCTCACCGTGGTCAAGGGAGGTCAACAGCAGTAGGCAGTAGTGCAGCTCCAAGGGGACTTGGTGATAGGGGGAGGCACAAGCAATACATTGAAGATGAAGAAAGGCTAGAGATGATAGGTCATACCACTGATGCCATTCCTGACACCCCACAACATCTCTTTGAGTTTGATAGTAGATACATGAGAGATTTTGAGGGTGAGATCATCATGAGACCTCCAGATGACTCTAGCCAGCATGCAGTTGTCAAGTATTCCAAGAGTTAGAAGCTGGTGGAAGAGGCAAGGGGGATCAATCCCTATGCAGTGTGTAAGGATTTGGGCATTGATTACAAATTGTGGAATGAGTTTTATTCCAACTTCTGTGCCACTGCCATTCTTGCATCCAAGAAAACCAAGATCATCAAGATGCAGTATATTAATTGGGATGAGATGCAGGAGGAGGAGCCTGAGTTTGACAAGGTAATCAAAATTTGTCACAGGTTCCAGCTTTCAGACATCATGGGTTTCCAGTATAACTGGAATGACGAGGTCCTTGCACAGCTTCATGCCACATACTTCTATGACCAGACCTCTGATGAGATTCACTGGATAACTAATGGTTAGCACTACCAAGTCAACTTTGTCACTTTCAGTCAGATTCTTAGCTTTGGGGAGGAGCATAGAGGTTACACTTACATTCATGATGAGCCTCAAGCTGAGATCTGTGACATCAGTTACATATGGAGAGATAGAAGAATTGCAGATGACAAGAGAAGTGGTCTACATAGCTTCTATTACATCCTCAACAACCTCATCAGGAACATCATCAACCCAAAGAATGGAGCAGCCTCAGATATTAATGGCTATGTGAGAAATGTGTTGGCTAGATTTGCTCTAGGTGGGGACATGTTCAATGTCCCTAGATTCATGTGGACTGAGTTGGGATTTATAGTGGAGGATGGAGGAGTGGGCTGCCCTATGCCCCTTACCTCATGTTCATGATTGAGAGGGTCACTGGATTTTATTTTTTGAAGGATGGGATGCACACCATCTATAAAATTGAGAAGACCCAGCCAGCTACAGCTACTCAGGGAGCGGGGAGCTCTCATGCTCATGTAGATATCTCTGAGTCTTCTCGCTCTAGGTCTCACAGAGGAGGCAAGATGAAGAAGATTGGCAAGTGGTTGAAGGCAATCTTCGGCAAGTGCACATATGCAACTGACAGAGCGTATAAGACATAGCTTGAGCAGTGTCAGCAGTGTGGAAAGGACCTTCCACCACTTCCTCCTATTCCACCTCCTCCATAGTTTGACCTTCCGAGTCTCTCCGACACAGATTCAGATGATGATGATGATGATGAGGAGGAGGGGCACAGGGATGAGCAGCAGATTGGGATAAGACCCTAGAGGGATACTATCAAAGACAGGAGCCTAGGTGTTCCACTCGTTCCACTTGCTACACCACCACTACTCATCATCAAGGTCATGCACGTATTGACTCCGACGACAATGATGGTGATGGTGGTGCCAGGACTGCTGTAGGAGGTGCTAGGGCTACAGGAGATGATGATATTGATTGGACGAACATCTAGGGAGATGACAAGTAGGTGTTGATCTTTCTTCTTTTCTTCTCTTTTTGGTGTTTTATGCCAAAGGGAGAGAAAATTAGAGGGTTCAACAACTTTTCGACGCCATGCTTAGCAGCTGTGCTTCATGTCCTATTCGATGAGTGTTAGTCTTCGCTAGGTGGAAAGTTTGAGAGTCGCTCAAAACTCTAAATTGTGAAATAATGCTACTATTTGACTCTTTGTGTGGGATATGGACATATATTAATCTATGATGTAGCTTGTGATACAATTGTGCTAAATGTATATCTTTATATGTATCACATGTTGTGTAGTGTCTGTTCTGATCTGTGCTGTTACAGCAAGTGCGGCAGTGCCACACCTAGCTACAACAGCAAACCATATTGTGCATAAATTGTCATTTGCATCACATTTTACATACCTAACACAGTATGCAGCACCCCATAGGAGCATGGATGTAGGGGGCATCACCTTTACAAAAATGTGAATCTTGGCTTCTTATGCCAATTTGAAAATTCAGTTCTCTATTCACATACTTAGGGGGAGGCTCTACACCCATGGCTCAAAAATCTAAGTATTTATTTCATATCTTGTGTAAGGTCTAATTGGGTTGTCATCAATCACCAAAAAGGGGGAGATTAAAAGTGCAATCAAGCCCTAATTGTGGGTTTTGGTGATAATGACCATGCAATTAGAGAACTAACGAGATTTATCGAGATGACAATCAGGAAATTTATATTCGAGGATGCTACACGAAATGGAGGAGCCCCTAATTACAAATATAGATGGCTTCAAACTCTAAAGAGGTTTAAGATTCTTTTATATCTTGAATTTAAGTATAGGAAAAGACATACTATAAAGGGGGACACAATGCTTAAGCTAATATATGCTACCAAGTGCTCAAACAACCATATGCGTCCTCAGATTCACAGCCAAGACAGTCTATACTTCACTATTACCGTTGCTGTCTTGCGTGGTGCGGCACTACCGCACTTGAAGAGAGGCTCGTCCGACCCCTTGGGTGCGAGCTCTAGTTCGCCTGACCCTTTGGTCAAGGGCTTCGGCTCGTCGACCCCTTGGGTGCAGGCTCTGGTTCGTCCGACCCCTTGGTCATGGGCTCTGGTTCGCCCGATCCCTTAGTAGCGTGCTCTGGCTCGCTTGACCCCTTGGTCACGGGTTTTGGCTCGCCCGACCCCTTGGTCGCAGGCTTCGGTTCGCCCTATCTCTTGGTCGCGGGCTCTGGCTCGCCCGACCCCTTGGTCGTGGGCTTTGTCTTGCCCGACCTCGAGGCCGTGGGCTTCATATCGCTTGACCCCTTGGGTGCGGTGTCTGTTTGTGGGCTGGGGGGTATATATACCTTTTCCTTTCCTCCCCAACGGCTATCTACGATTCAAGTGACCGTTGTGGGTTGTGGGTATATATACCTTCCCCTTCCTCCTCAACGGTAACTAGCTCTCTGGTTCCTCACTTTAGCATGCCCAAAACAGAGCAGGAGCTCTCTCTCTCACTCCATTGTTGACCTCAAGCCCTCAAGCAAATCCATTGATTTTCCCATCATTCCTTGAGAAAAAGGGTCACAAACTCAATTAGAAAGCAGCTCCATTGATTTTCAAACTCTAAAGAGCACTTGGTTTATGTTTTGGTCGATGGCTGTGTTTGTTACTCTTGGAGCTTGGCTCCTAGCCGGCTAGAGCATCGCTCATGGAGCTTGCCAACTTGTGTGGTAGCCCAGGAGGTTTGTAACAATTTCTTGAAGCTAGTAAACTCACCTCTTATCTCAAGAGTTAAGTCTCTTGACTTGAGAACGAGGAAGGGCTGGAAAGCTCTAAGCCTTAGTGGCTAACCGCAACAACGTGGAGGTAGGCAAGCCTTGATGGTGAGCCAAACCACGGGATAAATCATTGAGTCACTTGTGCTTGATTTACATTACTTGCATGACATATTGTTGATTGAGGTGATTTCTAGAGTTTGAGGCTGATCTACTTGTGTGTGGTGTTCCCACCACTTTCAGCAGTCGATCTGTGATCTACTACCCTGCAGAAAGCTAAGAAATTTACCCAATCTAAATTTCGTTGGATCGATTTTGAACTATGAACTAATCTCCCCTACAGGTGCGGCGGTGCCGGCTCATAGAGCAGCAGTGCCGTGGGTGAATTTGACTTCGGTTTGAGTTGAATTTTATAGGCCTATTCACCCCCCTCTAGGCGTTCTAGAGATCCTACAGAACCGCCTCCTCTCTCCGCACAGGCAGGACCTAGGAGCAAGGGTGAGGACGACTAGACGAGCATGCCCCGTCCGCACGACCCTAGGTGTGCCACACACCTTGACCGCCGGCCCCCTCCACGCCTTCTGTCGGCCCTGGTTCGCCGTGCCCCATCCCCCGGCGCCCGGGCCGTGCCCCATGGATCTTTAGCTCTGAAATATGAAACACTTGGATGCAACATACATCTAAAACAGATAAAACATTTGAAACATACACTTGAAACATGTATGTGAAACATATGCAACAAGAAACATGAGAACACTTATTGTAACAGAAGACTGAAACGACTGAAACATTTCGAACATACTATTGCGACATATATGTGTAAAACATATGCAACATCCAGATCGACACGCTTGCAACATACGTCTAAAATAGATTAAACAATTTGAATAAGTGCTTGCGACATGCCTCTGAAACACTTACAATATAAGCAACATCCCGATCTACTTTTACAACATCCGCATAAAACACTTGCAACATACATCTAAAACACTTAAAACATACGCTTGCAATATGCAGTTTTAACGCAATATCCCCTTGCTGTTTCGGAATTGAGGCTAATTGACACATGGAGTTCACCGGTGTAGAGCTCACCGCTCCAGTGGAGAAGGCAGCGGCGGGTCACGCGCTCTAGAAGGCAGCGGCGGGCGAGAGGTGTGGTGGAGAGGGAGGAAGACCGGCTGCTGCACTCCGGCGTGGTGGAGACGCCGCCTGGCGGAGCAGAGGCGCGGTGGAGAGCGTGGTCACCCGAGGCGGCGCGGCGGAGCGCAGTTGCCATCGCATGGAGACCTGTTGTGATGCTGCGGTGAGATGAGTTTTTTTTAGAACAATTGGGGACAAGTAGATGAGCATATAAAGGGGCGGTTGTTAGACTGGCATGAGCGGCCCACCATCTGGAGCGTCTTGCGCAGACGGACGCCCTATTCGAAGAATTACCGTTTTAGATTCTAATTATAATTATTTACTTCCGGAAGTCCAACAGAAAATTAAACGAAAATTGCAATTCCTGGTCAGTAAAATATTGGACTATATTCTGTAAATTATTTGACTAAAAAGAATATCGAGACTACATTAAAATGTACAGTAAACATAATCGACGCGCTTGGAGAACCCTACAGAATCACAACCTCTTTGCAAGCAGGCATATACGTACACGCCAATACATATTTGTGAAGCGAACATTCTTCCATTAGATTATCTAACCTCGAATACACAACGACAACAACAAAACTGCAAGCCCGTGCAACTCGCTACCACCGTGGGCGCCTCTGAACAAATCCCATCAATTTTTGCAGCATCGAAAACAGTAATGTCATTGGGTGATTTGCCTCCAAAGGTTGCCTCGCTTCGATCGCGCTCCGAATCCCCAGACCCACTACTCGGTCCCATCCGCCATTGGCACAGAGCGGCCCGTTCTCTCCTATTCTGTTGAGAGCACCATGGCAAACCATGGCAGCATCCACGCACGTTACACACACAAGCCTTGAGCCTATATGTACCAGCTAGCTTCTCCATTTCAGGCCACCTCATTCCACTCCACAAGCGGCCAGGGCTCCCACAGCTCCGGCATGGCGCAGTAGGACTCCGGGAACCCGTCGTCGTAGTCTAGGTGGTGGTGGTGGTCGTCGCACTCGGACTCCACCGAAACGACGTCCGCCGGCGTCGCGCACGACCCGACGAGCACACAGCTCTCGGGCGGCGGCTCCATGTTGTTGACGCACCCGAGCACGACGTTCCTCTTGTCGTCCTCCGCCTCGGCCTCCTCACCACCGCCGCCGTTGCAGCTGCTGCTGCTAGCCGTGGTCGCGCCGGCGCTGCCGCCGGCGGCCCGGTCCTCCCGCTCCCTCAGCCTCTCGCTTAGCTCGTTCAACTGGTCGTGCACGCACGCACCAAGCAAGAAGTTGGCAAACTTGATCAGTCTTGGATCGAGCAAGGGTATATGTTCAGAGAATCAGATATCGCGGAGGTTCACAGTTACTAGCTAGCTACCTGTGTGGTGAGGGCGAGCTTGTCCTGCTCGAGGGACTCGACGCGGGCGTGGAGGTCGTCGAACTTGGCGCGGAGCAGGGCGTAGTCGTGCTCGAGCTGCTTGGAGCGCCAGCGGGCGCGCTTGTTCTGGAACCAGATGGCCACCTGGCGCGGCTGCAGGCCCAGCTCCCGCGCCAGCTCCGCCTTCTCCCGGGGCTCCAGCTTGGCGTGGTGCGCGTGGAACATGGACTCCAGCGACCGGATCTGCTCCTCCGTGAACCGCCGCTTCCTCTCCCCCCTCACCGACGACGATGGCCCACCTCCGCCCATCCCCGCCAAGAACGACGACGACGGCTCGTCCATCATCGGCACGCAAAGCTGCTGCTGCTGTGGCTGCGCTACCTGCACCGGCGCCGGCATGAAGAACTGGTGCTGGTGGTGGTCTGGCCTGTCCATGTCGATCGATCGATCTATCGATCGTTGGATCCTAGCTAGCTAGTAGCTGTGTGTTCTTCCTAGCTCTCCCAGCCGGGCGGCTCGCTCTCGCTTCCTTCTACAACTCCGGGCTCCCGTCCCGTTCGGTCCCGTTTTATACCGCGCGCGGCGCGTTACGTGTCCACGTCCGGCGATGCGAACATGTGGCCTCTGCGATTGCGGATAAAGAAACCGGTGGTAGTGCCCACGCGCTGTGAGACCACAGAGACCAGGCAGGCAAGCAAAGCCGCTTTTGTTCCCGTTCCCGTCCAAGTGACTTATTTTCTGGCTCGCTCAGAGCTTAGTTTGGTTATATAGGACCAGTTTATCTGCATGCTTTAGGTTCGAATCAACCTAAGTGAAATGGAGTCTGTAACGTTCCGCTGCAAGAGTTTACTATGAGACTTCTACAACTTAAAGTTCCCATCTATTTGTGCATCAAGTCCGAAGAAGAGGATGCCACTCTTTAAAATGAAAAAAAAGAGTAATCAGCTGTGACACGAAAAAAAAACGAATCCTTTTGTAGCTCGTTATTTATTGGCAAAAATCGAATAGGTCGAGAAAAGTACCTTTTTTGGAAACGGACCGTCCCTGGTCCTGAACCAACCATTGATTTAGAAATGGGACTTCCTTATTTCTTTATGTGCAGAAAAATAAGATTGTCTAGAAACGACGGGAAAATGACAGCAATGGAATCCCAATCCCCCGCTTTAATTTGTAAAGTCGTCCGGGAACAACTCCTAGGTCAATTAAGGATCAAATGTACCCCTACTCTTCTGGTGTGCCCACCTTACCTTCTGGTGCACCTCTCATGACTATTGCCCATTTATTCTAATATATTATATATTCTTCAATCTTTTTCAAATACTTACTTTATTAAGATTAAGTTAAGGGGCAAAGAGAAGTGCTTTCGCTACTGAGAAAGCGAATGGTCAGGGCGAGGGTTCGACGACTTAGCCGAGCGTTAGCGAAAAGAACTAGTGAGGCTTTCGTTGGTCAAACAATTCGCGTGCATCCGGCAGGAATTAAACCTGCAAATTTACTTTCTTTAGAAAAGTTTGAGCTGAATTTAATTACAATCAATTAGAAGAATAAAGAAGAATTGCTGCATTTCTTAACTTATTTTTTCTCTTTCTATTTTTCTTCTTTTTTATTTTTGGTATGACAGAACGGATGGTAAGGTAGGGGACCCATACATTGTTTCCGAGCTACGAGGCTTACACCCATTCGTATTAAGCTGGTTTGCTGGCTTATTCCGGTTTTTTTTAGCCGGAACAGTATTTTCCGTTCACAAAATTTTATAATAAACAGTAAATTTCAGTGTGAACAGTACCGGATTCATACCAGCATAACACTCCCTGAGTCATCCAAAGTTCCTTACCCTAGACTTGTTGAAGAGATGAAATAGAACCGTCCGGAATCCGGGGCCGTGTGGCCTGTCGTCCAATGGTTATCCAGCCGCCTCACGATCCGCACCCGACACGTGGCGCGTGCGTTCAGCACGAGCCCCAGATACTCTTCGCCCCCGATCGGAGGGGACCGAGGGGTGGAGGGGTCAGGGGAACGAGCGTGCGCAACAACTGGATGGAATCGCGCGTGCGCGTGCACAGACGGCACGAGAGGCCGGCGAGCGGCCAATGGGCGGCGGGCGAGGTGGTGTGGTGTGCCAGGCGCGCGGACGGAGACGGGCGCAATTGGAATTGGAACAGGTGGTCCGGTGGAAGGGCGTGGCGTGCCGCACGCGGTCGCCGTCACCCGGCGCCAGGTGTGCAGGGGCTTCCTCCGAAAGGGTCGTCGAGGTGGCGCGCCGCGCTTGTCCCGTTGCGGCGGCCGGGGACCGCGACTTGGCTGCAGTCGATCGGGTGGTCTGCCTGGAGCGCGCGCGCGCGGTGTGCCACAAAGCCGGTTCGTATTCGCCCGTGTCGTGTCGCGTTTACCGGCAGTGGTAGGCGCGCGGTGTGTACCGGCCGTAAAAACGACAGGATAACTAAAGAAGATTAGATAGGCTAGATGATAAGTACGCTCACTAGCCTGCTGGCTAGCTAGCGCATGCATGCGGGGAGCAGGCTTATCTCGATGTATCCATGAGTGAAATTTTCACTCCCGGTCCCGGAAGAAAAGAAAAGGGATTCATCGTCGCTTCCAACTTCCCAGGTCATGCGTGTTCTAGCAGATCAGGTAAGTTATAAAGTGGTAATCCGATAGGATTAACAACCAGTTTGCGCGTGGGATACTCCAGCGGCCTACGCAACGGCTACGTGGTTAAAAGGCCTTGGTGGTGGTTTCTTCTTCGAGCCGCAAAACGATCAGCTCGAGCAACAGTACAAAGCAAACTCGGCAACCCTTTCGAAGGAAGACCAGAAAACCGCGGCGATGAATGATTAGCAGCAGGGCTACTACGTAGCTAGTGAGTAACAGGACGTGGTGATCCTTCCCGCTCACAACGCGCAAGCCCGAGGCGCGGCCACATGATCCGTCCCCGCTGCGCGAGCGTGCCACGCTGCTCGGCGCGGGCCCGTCAGCAGCCGGGGGTGGCTTTGGCTTTCCACCGGGTCACCACCGCGATTAATCACGGGCGACGACCGCCAAGGGCGGTGTGCGGTGGGTTAATGCAGGGGAGGCGTAGCGCGGACTGATTGGTGGGGGCCGGCCGGCAGGAGGAGGAGGTGGACGAGGGGGCGCGCGCGGCGCCGGACCCGGACCCGCCGTGACGGCGACGCCTGGCCGCGCCGCACCGGACACACGGTTGCGCGGGTAGCGTCGCGCGCGCGGGCCTCGTGGTTGTTCTGGACCGCGCGTCGGCCGTCGGCGTCGTTGGCGTGGGAGGATCAGAAGCTCGCGCGACCGCGGGCCGCGGCCGCGTGGCCAGACCTTGCATGTGGCGGCCTGGCGCGCGCGGGTTGCTGCGGGTGCGGGGCCTCTCTGCGCCGCGCTGCAGCGTCGATCGCACTACGGGTGGTCCATGTCGATGCAGAAGTGAATTAGTAGCTGTTTGGGATTGGGATTGGGATTGGGGGATTGGGGGATGACGAGAAGACATGCAGAATTTCATATTTGCTTTTTGGATTGGATGAGATGCCACCCCCGGCTTATCGCCCTCATTGAAAGCTGTTCTGGATGACTCTTATATCGTGTTCATGCAACTTGCCATGCATGACCCACCAAAGCTTTGCTGAAGATACTGTGGTCGTGGTGCGACACTGTGACATTCTATCAGTTTTAGGCCCCGTTCGCTTGTCTTATGAGCCGTACAATATCAGTGAACGAAAAGTGTTTTTCTCTCGTAACAAATCAGCGAACAGTACTTTCAGCCATGACTTTTTAACAAAACGAACATGGGCTTAGTCTCTTCCTGTCATTTCGACCTGTAGAAGCGAAAAGGCTGATAGATTCGCGTATTAATTTGAATATATACTCCGTATCTGTATAACAATGTCTCAGTAACTCAGTCGCTTCAAAGGTAACAAGATTGAATGACGCGACTTTCAGCCTTTAAGGATTTAGTTTGGCGGGTCACCCAACCCAAAAGGCTGCACTGCACAGCTATAGGGACTGCAGTCTGCATGCACTAAATGGCACTAACCATGTTTTTCTACATAAAAATCGCACTAATCATCAGAATTTAAAAATTTATCGTACTTGTGCTTGCGGTATATCCTCTCTCGTTCCATTTTTTGAGTTTTGACCTCCAATGATGGCGCGACTTTTCCAATCAAGGAGGCGTTGCGTATTAAAGGAACATGTTTTGGAATGTGCTGTCGGCGGCGCTGCCAAGCAAGGCTGCCTGGTGCTGGGGCTGGACCAGCCAGCCATCGCCAGTCTCCAGCCAGCCTCCAGCCAACAACATTTTTTTAAAAGTTCAAATAATGGAGTGAACAGTAGCTCATACTGATTTTAGCATTTCAAATTCAAACTTCTAGCTATGTCATGATCATGCTGAGTTCGAAGTTACGGCCAACAACAACAGTTTTAACCTTGAATTTACAGTTACTATGTTACATCCAGACAACACACAAACAACGTTTGTTCCATCGATTCACAATAACATGTACAACACCTTGCAGTTTCATTCACCCAGCATATCCTGAAAGAAAACATTTGTAGTGATGTCCATCATATGACATTTTACCAGTGATATATGAAAGAAAACAAATGTTGCCAACATTTGCTATCATGAGAAAAGTAATGCCTACCTGCCGGATTGTAGCTTCAATTTTTCTTCTGAGCTTCGACATCAAAAGGATTAGCATACAATACAGCCTGCAAATAAAGTCAATGCATGAAAAATCATCAATCCCATATTTCATTTGACATGATCTGTTGCTCACCAAATAAAATTTAACAGAGAGATTCTCACAAGCTCTTCTTGTTTACGTTTCAGTTCCGTTTTCCGTTCGTGGCGGGATCGCACGATATTCTGTAGCTCATTGGTGTCATCTCCAAGAATAGCTTGTCGTAGTTGAAGATCATTATGCAAATCAAGGAAACAAAGTTCTACAAGAGCATGTTGTTGGCAACTAACAAGCCTTGGTGAATAAATGAGGCCAACAAGAAAAGTTTACCTGAATGAGCTGTGGGATAAGATGTGAATCACCTCGAATATGTTGTTAAGCTTGAGGGTTCACAACAGTCCCATCAACAGGATTCTTCCTTAAATTTACCTGAGATGACCTGACAGTTTCAGCCGAAACACAAGTAATTAGGAGGGAATTGGTTAAGAGGAATAAAAGCAAATGTAGCTTTTTTTGAGAAAAGACAGATTCTAAGTTGGGATCAAGATGTACTCAAGTCAAACTAACAGCTAAAGAAAGACACACCATCTGGACACCAAAGCAGAAATGAAATAATTTAGCTGTAACAATCTGAACCCTTTTATTGTGCAAGAAACTAATAGACAACTTTACGTAATGTCAATTTATCTCCTTTATATTAACTAGGTAGGGCAGCAAGAGCACCTTTCATTGGTGGGAGGCATCATGACAAGGTCGACATCCCGGACCCCAATGGCACTGAGCTTCTCCGCATTCTGTATTTCCTTCCCATTGAAGTGAAGCAGCTGCTGCTGCAATGGTACTCGAGGCTGGCCACACACACACACACACACAGACAGCCAGAACCAGCAATGTGAGATAAAAGTAGTAGATGCAAAGCTTCAGAGAGGAAGCTCAATTGACAGTTTGAGATCCCAGGCCCCACTCACCTCCACCTCGAGAAGCGCCTTCAGATCATATGAACAAATACAAAACAAATATGATGAAATCGTACCTTTAAGGAACAGAATCCTTCAATAAAGCCAAGCCTAAGCTGTATCTGCTCCACTGCTTCCCATGGTGAATCACAGAAACAGTGTACCAACTAGTATGAAATCATACCTCTAAGAACTAGAGTATTACATCACATAACCAAACACTACAGAACTTGGCACTTGTAGTTCTGTCACTACAATTCGTCATACATCAATGCACACAATATGATAGTCCCATAAACATTTTTTGAAACAAACACAGTCCCACACAACCTTACACAGCTACACGACAAGACTGCCATGGAATTGTACCTACAACTACTTGTTCTAAAAACAGCAGCCTTGACCTACATCAGACACCGCTCCAAACCGCTGTGGATATCAACTCCCTTAGTCCAGAGATAGGGGTGCCCAGATTTAGGTCAACCCACGTAGGCACCTCATACGAGGGTGGATCTACACCGTACTTACGCATCCACAAAAAATTATCTAAAGCAAAGCATGAAATGATTATCATAGCCTGCTTCATCCTACTACAGTACGGCACCCCGCCCAGAATATGCCAGCGTTCTTTCAACACCTGAAACCTTCTTTCAATTACATTCCGCAACTTTGCATGAATGTAGTTGAATCTCTCCTCCCTCTGCAATTGCTGTAAATCTATGCCCCTAAAGTCGTTGAAGTGATACCTTGTGTTTTTGTAGGGAGTCATGTATCCTGCCATCTCCTTGTAACCCACGTCCGCCGGGTAGTACCGGCCTACAAGCAATGAAAGAAGTGAGAAATCAAATTGCAAATTATGTTAGGAGACAGTATACAGCCATCAGCTGTCTTAGCAAATTGAACACAAGTATGCTTCAATTCATCTACTAGAATCAAACAAACAAGGAATGTCAACAGCAAGGCATCGCGAACCTGGTGGGGGATGTGGGAACAAAGCGTCGTCCTGACAGTCTTTCAACACCGCCATGTCATGACATGCCCCCGCCTTCCCGGCCCCATGTATGTGAAACGGCCATCCATATCCACAATGGCACAAACATTAATTGTTATTTTTCCTTTCCTATTGTAGAAATCTGCCTTTGCTTCACGGTTAACCTCAACCTTTATGTGCGTGCCATCTATAGCACCTATGCATCCATCAAACCATGGTGAATGTGCAGCAAGTTTTTGGCTTACGCGTGCATAGTTCCTATCTGCTGGCACTAGAACAATATCTGTCCACCGATACATTACCTCGACAACTACTGTAATCTTCCTGCTAACCGTATCTAAAGACTTTTCAAACCTATCCTTGCACTCTCTACTAGCCGATTGGTGGGCACAGGTCTAGATATACATGCCTAGAGCTTCTACCGAGGTGCACTTATCTGTTTGTGGCAGCCCAAACGGCAGCAGGGTTTCATGCAAATGCATGAAGGCATCAGGTGACATGCGCAAATACTCTATACATCTAGTATGGTCGGCTAGTGTAAGATGCATCAACTAGGCTCCCGTTAGCTTAGGAATGGGACAAGGAGGATTTACCTCTAGCATTTGCTGTGACATAAGCCCTTTCAGCAGGACAAATGCCGCCTTTGCCACGGTCACACTGCTCGGTCCATCACTGGAAGTGTCGCTGTACGACGACTCGTTAGTGCTGCTCATGTTGTTCCTGATGCTACCTGCAATTGGGCATACATAAGACAGACTGTAATGCCGATATTAGGAACAAATCAAGTGCTAGTAAGTGAACATATGATGATACCTGAACTAGGTAGCCCCTTGAAAGCAGGTAGGAATGTATAAGTGGAAAGTGATACATGCATAATGTCTTACAACACTCAACGCAGTACACTAATTTTTTATTCAAAACACGAGACAACGACATGCACTAAGTTTTCCACAATGGTCTTTGGTAATACGAAGAAAACAAACATAAGGATACAACAAACTGAATGAACTCAACATGCACATGGTGGATATCTGCAAATAGGAGAAAAACATGGAATGTGCTGATCATTGGGACTTGTTGGAGCACTCAAAG